>NW_011349156.1:5556-11052 GCF_000735185.1 Notothenia coriiceps | reverse complement strand
TCTTACCTCTGTTGTTGTCTGATCAAAAGTTGTCTTCAATGGCATTAAAACAATAAAAACGCTGCTGAAGGTTAATCCATAGGTTAATCCAATGTGTCTGTGTCACTTTGAAACGATTTCTGATAATCCATCAGCAATAAACCTACTTTTCCGTTTTCAGAGCGTGAGACAGCTTTCACTTTAGGCAAAACTGCATGCCCCCACTTTTTTTTGGTAACGTTGGTGTGTATGTGGAAATCCCCCTTCGATTCTATTGGCTCTAACGGTTAAAAAGAGATGTCAATCACCAAAATCGACCAATGGGTTCCAGAGAAACGGCAAAAAACCCCATTTCCACCCAAATCACCCCAGAGGTGGAGTTTTTTTTTTTTATATATGTTGTAATTTGGATTTCTAAAGCTTTTAGTCTACTAACCCATCATCCAAGGGTAGCTTTCACTATAAGTAAAAAATAATTTTTGGACGGACACTATAATTTACAGTTTTTTTTACCATGTTCAATCTGAATTTTCTTTAAAATAAAAAACATCTATATTGATTCTGACTTTTCTACATCCAACTCACAGGTTTATCATTACTTTGAGAAAAAAGATTATTAATTTTCCGCTTTTTAGAAGTGTAGTTATGGTCATTTGTTCTGGAAATGTCATTTTCGAGCCTGAGACCTAAAAACAGGTTAAATCAGACTTTAGTTCCACCTGGAGTAAATTCACAAGCTACCCTGCAGTATACAAGGTCATTTAAACTAGCTGCACCTTTACCAGCTCTGAGAACACTTTAATGATCAATCATTATAATCAAATATCATATATATTATATATTATTCTGCATAATGAGTCCTTTTGCTAATTTAAGTATATTTTGATGCTAATACTTGTTTTACTTGAGTAACATTTGCTATGCAGGATCTTTACTAATAACAGACTATTCCTACACCCTGGTACTTCTAGTTATACTTAAGTACAATATCTGAGTACTTCTCCCACCTCTGCTCTCTGTAACGTTACTAATTGGGGCAACAGAGCTACGAGTTATGGCAGTCGAGAATTGTGCCTTTCTCTGTCTGAATAAGATGCCTTTTGGCCAGATTGCTCGTATTTCCACGCTTACGCGAAAACACTTCTGGCTAAGCGGCTTGTAAAGTGTAACTGTTCTTTTGAACACTCCATTCTCTCTGCCACTGGCAGATCTCTGTTAAAGCACGGCGCTGCAGTTGTCTTTTGCTCTAGAAGATAGGAAAGGAGCTTCAATCCTTCCTTTGTAACCTTCTTTAGCTTAGGCAACACCGGACCTTCCTTTATGAAAGGAAAGGAGAACATTGGGGTTTCTTAAACCTTTTAAAACAAGTTAGATTGGTGATATACACAATGTTGGGGAGGGTGACAACAAAAAGGTTCACTATACTTTTTTATTTCAACTCCAACCTTGGCAATGAAGAGTATATTTTTAACTTTTCCCCCCGCATAAAACAATACCATAATAGCGCACGGCGCAGAGTATAGGTGTGCTTACAGTAGCCCTGTCTGCAGTTTTCCACAGCACACAAGTGTGATATATTGTGTTGACGACCTTCCTCCAGCTCTCAGGTCTGGCTTAGATAGCCGCTCCCTTTTAATCATGGAAGGGATATTTGTTTATTTGTGTTGTTATTTTCCCCTGTCTTGCTACAACATAAACTGTTCTTCTTTCATCATTGTATCAAAACATATATTTTCTTCTTTCTTCTGCAGTCATGGGATGTTTTCTTCAGGAATGCTAACGCCGGCGCCCCCCCCGGTGCAGCCTACCAGTCTCCTCTGGGTCTGTCTGCAGCTCCTCAGCTCTCCTCTCTGGTTGGAGCGCAGCCCAACGTGGAGAAGCTGGTGGAGGATCACCTGGCGGTTCAGTCCCTCATCAGGGCCTACCAGGTACGCTAACAAACACACTTGTTATGTTAATTTGATAGTGTGTTTAGGCCGTTGTAGGTCAAAATAATAATAGTTAAAGAGCTGTGGGATAAAGTGGTTAAATTCAGAGAAATATCTCAGAAATTCTCTGAGATTTACATAACATGACAAATCTAACCTTTTCCCAATCAGTATGTGGTTTTCTTCTGAATTCAAGGCAATGTCTCTTCTAATTGTGGATGGATGCTTATGATGATATGGTTATCCTGGGCTCAAACCCCCAACATATCGTCATTGCTAAATTTGTCTGTGGTTACATGAGGTTAAGTTGAAGTGAAGCAATGATGTTCCTCAAAAATGTACAAACGACTTTTGTTCTGAGAATCACCAACCAAGTTCTGCATCGTCTATTCTGATTTCTAAATGGATTTGTGGACATTTATTCAATGATTTGTTGTTTTTATTTGTATTATTATTTTAACTATCATTTTTTCCCTTGATCAAAAGGGGTTTGAATACTCAACATTTAAGATTGGTTGTTTTTATTTTCCAGGATTTATGGTAAACTGGCCTTTATTAAAAGAGGCCTATTGAAGGACCATACCGGTGTCTTTTATTGTTAAAGCCCTTTAATCATAATACATCAAGAAAGCCGGTTCCAACTCAGAAGCCATATGGAACCATTGATGTAGTACTTTCATTTCAAGTTTGAGCTTTTAATTCAATCAAATATTTTCAAAATATATTTATTTTCTAGCGATATTTGTTGGACATTGAATCTGTTGTTTAAAAAAATTTTTTTTTAAATTTCTGATTGTTTGTTGTGATATTTAACTTTTGACCCCCCAGAACGTCATGGAGCTCAGGGGAGCAAACTGAACGCTGAAACTGTGCCTACATGCTCTGTTTGTTCTTTTTCAACATTTCCAGTGATCTTTAAATGTAATGATTATTAATAGGTGTTGAATAATCATTAATTTACATTGAACATTATGTTTACATAATACCTACATAGAATTTTAGTGTGTGCATGTTATTGATTAAACTCTCTGGATATGTTTGATGTTGTATCTTAAGTATAAACTGAAAACAAAAAGGGTTTTCTAAGATACATTTATTTTACATTTTTACTTAAAAATGAAGAAAACATATTTACAAAAATGAATATGCTTTGCAATTGAGGCATACATGTCTGTATATGATAAATGCAGAGCTTCCATCTTCATTTTAGTTGTTATTGGCTGGTACAAAAAAAAAGTTTTTTAGAAACCTTGATAACCAAGTCCGCTAGTCAGTGGAGGTCTTCTCAGCTCCTAAACTGTCCACTTAAAAACTCACTAGAACAGATTTAGTATTAACACATCTTGATAAAGAAAGCAGATCTGAACAGGAGCTGAGCAAATTAGACTGACCTGGCGCCTGTACTACGAAGCAGGATTTTAGCTTAGCCGGCTAACTTCAGGGAAAACTCTGGGTTTCCGGTCCTACGACGCTGGTTCTCTTTTTAGCGGGCTAGATCTCCATGGTAACTTATGCTGAACGGCTAGCCTGGGGCCTATACTACGAAGCAGGATTTTCGTTTAGCAAGATAACTTCTGGGATTTCCGGTCCTACGAAGCTGCTTCACTTTTTAGCGGGCTAGATAACTTATTCTGAACGGCTAGCCTGCGCCAGAGCAGGATAGGTTCCAGGATAAGAGATCAACTGTGCGGAGTTCTTCTTCTTCTTTGCTTTAATGGCGAATTGCTTCCACTTGGAGCATATCGACTGTCGATTTATTTAATGTATAAACTGCCCAATATTGTTCATGTAGAACAGTGTTCACGGAAGCCTGCACATTGATTTTATTTTTCATTGAATGTAACCGTTTCAATAAGGATATATCTATTACAGGTTGAGGTAGAAACCACGGTGGAACAGCTGATAGCAACAGTGTGCAGAGTTTAAAGCAATCAAGTCAAATTACAGGATAAATGAAATACAGTTTAAACTGCCGTTGCAGTTCAAATCACTGACTGTGTGAACATGAATAGAATATCACCTCCCATCTTCAGAGCAATCTGACTATTGTAACATTACATTGTATGCAGAGTTTAACATTTAAGTTTAAGAGTACCAACAGCCAGTAAAGGTGTTTTAGACAGTATGCTGTAGGAGCAGTGGACAAGCACTTTCCCTAAAGGCGACTGGTGCCAGAAATATATAACGGAGGGTCCCAAACCTTTTTAAGTCATGTATTACTATGTACCAAACCTAACATTCCAAGTGCCACTTCCCACTGGACATGGCAACGATGTAACAATGAAAGAGGAACCTCGCCTTTTCTGTCCCTCTGGCCCTTTGACTTTAAAGTCAAGATTAATGTATTTAGTCTGGTAACATATTTGTTATCTTGCTAGAAGAATCCAACGCTTCTTCATTATTGAAAGGTTTGTCTGATTTATAAACAGAACCAGAGTTGTCACTTGCCTCTTGACCATGTTTTGGACCCTGGAGCCAACATTGCCCTCATTCTGCTTTAATGGATGACTGAGGAGTCCTAATCTGACATCTCTTGGCTAATGCTATCTTTTTCACACCATGTCAGATGTTTCGTCCACAACTTAATTTCTAAAATCTTTGTCAACATCTACAACTGTTGTATGTAATTTAAATAAAAGTTGACAACAATTGTTTTTGGTTTCAGGTAGTTGGGTCTTGCTATGAAGTGGAAATGAGAAAAAATAGAATAAAAACAAAATAATACTTGCGTTAGGAGGATTACTTCAATCAGTTCCATCTTGTCTCTGTTTAAGCAACGAAAGCACTGTTATTATCCTGCTGAATTTCCATTTGTACTTGCCTTATTATGCAATCTCAATCAAAACGTATTGAAATGAAATAATGGTGAAACAAAGAAACACCCAAACTCAGTTTATCTGCACCTGTGAAGACCTCCAGGAACCAGGCCTCCCTGTCAGCGGTGTGTGTGTTGTGATAACCAGGTGTGTGTATGTGCAGGTGATGGGGCATCACAATGCCCGTTTGGATCCTCTGGAAATCAGCTGTGTGAATTTTGATGATGCTCCGGTGAATACCGGCTTCCAGGACGTTGGTGAGAACGCCGGCACTGAGAGAACAGACAAACTACTTCCTGCTTGTTGTGTTAATGATGCTCTTCCCACCCCTCCCCCCCTTCTATTTCCCTCCTTCCTCTTCTAACCCTTCTGTCTTCAAACTTGTATCAATGTTTATATTCTGGCGCTCCTCCTTCTCTATATCTTTTCTTACTTTTACTCTTCAATTCTTCCACTCATCCTGCTTCTCATCCTCATCTCTTGCGGGATTGCTTTTTTGCATCTTGTATCGTCCTCCTCCTCCTTTTTTCTTCACCCTCTCCTTCCTTACGTTCCGTCCTGTCCTCCTCCTCCCACTCCTGCTGTCCTTGGGGGGCTCTGTGCTGTTGTCACTCCCTGTAGATCCGAGGGCACCATGTGGCCCAGTTGGACCCCCTCGGCATCATGGACGCCGATCTGGACTCGTGTGTCCCCAATGACATTATCACCTCCTCCGACAAGCTGGGTGAGAAGCTGAACCCTTAGAACTCAAGCACAACGTCTCTATACCCCCC
>NW_011349156.1:0-5527 GCF_000735185.1 Notothenia coriiceps | reverse complement strand
CCCCCCCTCTAAAAAATACTTGGACCCAGTGCATACAAACCCTCGACGAGTCGTTCTAGAATTAACCTTCTAAGTGAACCGGTCTTTATCCTAAACCCAGGAGTTCACAACACCTATCATTAGGATATATGTGTACAATTCCCTGTAGGTGACCAGAAAATCTCAGTTATTATTCGGTTGTACCTGTTCGTATAAATTCAGTAGGTTTGAGGAATACGACTCCTTCGAGTCTGTCTCCTGGCCTGCCTCGCTGCCTTGTTTTCTTTGAACTGACGAGCTTAGAGAAACAACTTTCCCTCTAAAACTGGCATCAGGAGAACTTCTTGAACCTTCTTGTGTACAATGATGTTTCTGAAACTTTATCCTGAACTAGACACTTCTTGAACATTCTTGTGTACGATATATGTTTCAGAGACTCTTGCTGAAACCTAAAACCTTCTTAATCACTGGAGTGTTCCTGGAACGTTCTCGTTCACAACCAATGTTCCTAAAACCTATTCTAATCATCTTTTGTTAGTGGGATTATTTGCGTTATGTTTTCATAAACTATAAACAGTCTTTAGATAAAAGTTTCTAAAACTCCATTGTATACAACAAATGTCTCAAGAACATTTCAAACCAAAAACTGTTCATTGGGATCCCCATTAGCATTGGATAGTCCGTTCATTAAAATGAATAAATTACATTTTTCTGAAACGTTCTTGTTTTTCAACCTTACTGATGTGAAACAGTCCCCTTAGGGCCTAACCTTCCCCAAAACGCCTTTTAAACCTGGGTCACGTTGTTTGGGAGGACTGTCAGCAAAGATCTTAATTGGATTCACTTTGGCAGAAATAGATTTTGTCCTCAAGTGTTGTGGAAGTAATCCTTATACACATGTTAAGGGACATCCACTGGTCTTTTAGAGTCAATAATAAGCCAACATGGACAAAGCATATTTAAGCATCCAAACTCCTTATGCTGAGGAAGCTCGGGTGGTGTGGTTCTAAGCTCCAGAGCAGATCTTGAGTGGAGACATGCAGAGTTATGAGATGCAGTTTGACATCCTTTGGGCTCTAATGATTTATATGCGGTTGAGCTGTTAGCTTTGTGCAGCACCATTGAGCTGATGGCCTGCTGCTGCTAGTTGAGACATGCTTTTCATTGTTTGGCTTCTGCTTTGACATGACTTAGGTCTCAGCTGTTATAGCTTGCCTGATTCCTGCAGCATGTTTTGTTGGCAGGTCGCTGTACTGGGTTCATACAATGTACATTTACTGTCATCAGTTATATATTTAATAAAAGCTAACTACTAACTAACAGCAGGGTAAGATCACAATCACAAGCCAATCATAATCTTCGTGCGTCTCAACTCCCTATACTTAACCTATAAATGAACTACATCACGTCCCATGACTTCACGTCACCACCACTAAGTTAAATGCGCCTCATTTTCAGGACGTTGATACTAATATGTAATGTTGTTAGCAACCATTGTTTTTATAACACATAGAATCTTCAGACATTCACAAGTGGCATATTTACTGAAGTATTTTATGTCCACAGAGCTTTTATTAAAACACTTAATAAAACGTCTTTAATACAAGGGAACCTTCCGGGTTTTAGGACTGATTCCTGCACCACTAGACTATGATCTAAACTCTATTTAGATCATATTAGGAAAAGAGATCACCAGATTCTTTGTTCTCACACTTGCCTTACAAGGCTTGCCTAGGTCTGTTTGTTTAAATTGTTTTGTGAAAACAGAGGACTTGTTCAGGAATAAGCCGAGTCCCTGCTGTGACCTGAATGGCTTTCTGTTTGGGATCCCCCTGGGTGGTTCGGATGGTTGTGGTGTGGCCTCTGTATTGCAGCATGGTGTTGACCGCATCCATTGTTCTCTACCACTTCACTCTAAAACCAAACCTGTGGACTCTCTCTTAACGATTAAAAAGGTGGTGGAGACGTTGGGATGCCAGGGCCGGTGCTGTGCTCTGCTCTAGCTGTAGACCAGGGGTCTCCAACACGTCCACCGCGAGCTACCGGTAGCTCGCAAGCCCTCAATAAGTAGCTTGCGACACCAACCAAATCCAAAATGTAACAAATACACCAAAAAAAAAGGAAATGTAATTAAAATATTCTACCCTATGCACAAACGAAACCTCAATCATAACAAACTCTATCTACTTACAACAACTCTATATCTGTCTAACACCCCTCCTCCCCACACAATGAATATCGACCAATCACGTTCTTGCTTGATTTGCGGGACCAGCGTTGCAGTCGGGAAGAAAAGCAATGTGGAGTGGCACCTCACCACTTCATAAGGAGTGTGACCTTTCCTTCTGGCAGATCTAGACAACACATCAGCCCCATTGAACACCCTAGTCACGCCAGTCTATACAGCACATGAGGGGCAGAGCTTTACTCTGTGTGTGTGTGTGTGTGTGTGTTGCAACTACCATATTTATTTATTGCACTTGACGCACACACACGCATGGCGTAACTTCCACTGGGTACAGGGGGGACAGGCCCCCCCCCACTTTTAGAAATCCCGTTTGTGTCCCCCCACTTTACAAATATGTTTATTATTATTTTTTAACGCAAGCCGTCATCGCCACGGAGGAGCACAGAGCCTCTGTGAGCGAGAGATAGCGAGAGAGATAGCGAGAGAGATAGCGAGAGAGATAGCGAGAGCACACCTTTATCTATTTAATATAGGTTAATCATTCCAATGTGTACTATAGGACAGTAAAAAAAAATAAGATTAAGATTAAAGGGGGGAGTGATTAGTAAAATATGCATAAATAAAAAGAAAGAATGCTAACCAGGTAAGATAAGAATAAACCAGTTTAAATGATTTGTTATTGGTTGTGGTCATTCTAAAGATGTTTGGATTATTGAAAAGTGTACAGCTCCCTTTCATCTGAGTGTTGAGAGCTGTATCCATAAATTCATGTTGTGCTCAAAGTGCACCAGATTGATGCATTTCACTTCAACATTTAAAAAGAAATCTTCCCGGGGTTGCATGCCCCCGGACCCCCTTGGAGGAGGTGAGGCCCACCCTCAAGCTCACGACTTGTTTTATTTTTTTAAAGTAGCTCTCATCCTAAAAAAGGTTGGGGACCCCTGCTGTAGACGGTTGTGAAGGTGGCGTAAAATGGCCATAGGTTTATGAGCGGATTGTAGGTCCCTAACGGTGTCCGGGTGTTTCTCCCTTTGCTGCCCCCTGCTGGTGACCCTTCCAGACGTGGCTGTGTTCAAGGAGAGACTGAGAATCCTAACGGTAGGAGGTACGAGAACAAACAACGCTAGTGCATCACTGCACATTGCTGTGAAGCCCGTAGATGCAGGACGGTGCATTTCATGTCTACAGGAGCCCAGAAACATCCTGAGCTCCTGTAGAGGTCGCTGCACTCACAAAAAGAAAAGAGAGTTTTCATTTGGGTTGCTCTCTTTGCTTTCATGAAACTTGGTTCCACAGGAGTAAATGAATCTTGACTGCCAATATCAGCATCTTTGGGGACCCACTGTCAACACTGCTTAAACTAAAGTGGGAAGTAAATACCCTAAAAAAACGACACAATTCGATTTATATTGTACTTAAATTTGTTATAATAGTTATATTCAAACACAATGGTTTGAAGAACTGTTTGTTTAATGATAAGATAATAAATCAATGGAATCACCGATCCAACAGGTTCAAATGTGATAATGAACAAAGACACTATCTACTTAATATGGATCAGTCAAATTTTTTGCCAAAATATTTGTATCACTAAAGTCACTGCTAATACCAAAACATACAGCACAAGGGTATAAAAACACACGGATAGACGTGAAATCCAGAATATCAGTTATTTCTATTATCCAGTAAAGCTTTATTGAGATTAACACAAGTCTTTTAGGTATGACGGACATACACGATGAGACGTAGGCCCCAAAATGTTTTTCTAATAGTCATTTGAAAGACTTCAAACAACCAAAGAGCTGTATAAAATGCAATGATACAATTCAATATAATGCATTTGAGACAAACTCCTCATGATTCTGAAACGCCCTAAAAATTCAGCAGCCAGAAGAGTCAATAAAGAAAGGATGAAAAACAAACTTACTATAAGCACCAAAATAATTTGTTGTTTCTACAAAATGTAAAAACAGTCAAATAATTGAAGATACAATACAATGAAAAAAGTGTTTTTACATTTAAAAAAGTATGTCCTTGTTGTTTTCACATGATCTTATGTTCTTTCCAAAAAGAAACCAGGGTCATTGCGTTACATATATATATTTGACCAAAGCCTCCTTTTAACAAATAAAAAAGAGATCACTGTGTGTTAGTGACAGCTAATACTTGCAGACTCACTGTTCTTTACTCCTGTGGAGGATTGTATGTTTTCTTGGTGTTATCAGACAGTGAAGTAGAGCGTAAAATCCCTTGAATGCCTCGATAAACAGGAAACATTCAGAGGAAATTCATAAACACATACATATTGTTCTTCAGCTAAATTTAGAAATTGCTCCATTACAAGTTGTCAGTGAACTCTGAATGTCTCCTGTATGTTTGGGCTGTAGTTAGCTTTGTCACCTTGTAGCTGCTGCTAGCTCCCGCTCTGTCCAGTACCGTAGAACAGACTAGAGGTTTCTGTGTCGAGTTATCTCACAGAACAAGTAAAAATCACATGCAGAAAAGAGAGAATGGCACTTTTCTGAGCCTTTTGGACAAATTCTTTTTCTACCACTCTTAACATTGTTTTAATGCAAATCTTTTCTTTTCGGTTCCAGTTTTGTTTCTTTTGATGCTTAAGTTTAATGTGTTTGGTCTAACTCCATGCTCGGCTTGAATCAGGTCTTCTAGAGATGTAGGCAAAAACATAGGTCATAATATCCTTCAAGTATATGAATATTCATTTAACAAAAACATCTATTGTCTTTTTCTCTACTCGCTATTACAAGATTGAAATATTTTATCTTTCATCTCTGTCAGAATGACTCGGCTTTAAACCAAATCAAGACCTTTCTAAAATCCTCAAATATATCATCAGGAGGCACCCTTTGTCGATCATGTAGAACTTTTCCAAAGACAAAGTTTAGATTGATTTACAGAAAAATCTCTTTAATAAAAGACACCCAACACAGTCAAACAAGAATAAAAAAAATCAAACCATCCACAAGATATAAAGTTATGAAATGTAATAGTAAGCCAAAAACTGGTCCTAACATCAGTGTGTTTTTAATTAGAAAAATATTGGCAGCCACCAACACAACTGCAGTTCTTCTAACGTAGTATTTGTCACACTCAAAATAATGATTAGTATTTAAAAAATACTGACTGATTCTCTTCAGGGTTCTTACGGTCATTAAAAACCTGGAAAAGTAATGGAAATTCAAAATGCTAATTCCAGGCCCTGGAAAAGTTATGGAAAACAATATTTTTTCCAAAGTTTTGGAAAAGTCATGGAAATGTATGTATATCAAATATAATTTATATTTTATCTAATCCAAAATAGTAATACTATAATGATAATAAATACTGTATCGTATAGTC
>NW_011349155.1:0-1548 GCF_000735185.1 Notothenia coriiceps | reverse complement strand
GGGGGGGGGTTACCTTGGTTGCTGATAATAATCCACTGGAGGAAGTATATCTCATCTCAGGAAAGTGAAAGTTGATTTGCTGCTCAAAAAGGCTTTAGTCAGAGTGAAGTCACGTGTGTTAAAGTCAACGTTTAGGTTTTCAAGCCGTCAGATTTAGGACTCCCTCTCCAGCCTGACACGCATGCACAGTGCATTGTTTACACGTCTCATAAGTCACTTTCTGAAATCTTTCAAATGTTTCTTACTCCCAGGAACTTCTGCAGGAAGGCCTTGGATCCGTTGAGGTCGATGTTTGAGATGCTGCCGTAGCCCCCCAGCATGCCGTCCACCGTGGGGGCCACGTCCTTCCAGTAGCCCTCCGCATTGGAGTAGAAGGTAGTCTGACCCTTAGTTATATCACCCATCCTGTCACACAGATAATAATTATTAAAATAATGCATTTTATTTATAGAGTGCTTTTCTTGAAACTCAAAGACACTTAAAAAAATAATTAAAACAACACACTTAAAATATATAAAACACAATATTAATTACAGATTAAAAGCAGTTCTGAAGAGGTGAGTTTAGATTTGTGATTTGAACATGGTGGGATCGGGGCAGTCACGGATGTGTTTGCTTGTAAATAACACGGTTCACTCACAGAAAACTGCCATCGACTACAGGTTCAAACATAACGCCTTTGACCGTATCCTCAAGTGAACCGTCTGGTGTCTCACCTCATCGTCTAAATGTAGCCCAGGCTGGGACGTGGACCAGAATAAAAGCCCTTCCCCTTTGTTCCTGATAACTGCGCTCACATATGATGGCAGGCGGCCAATCAAAAGGACCTGAACTGTACCAATGGTAGTTCAAGCTGATCACGCGGGATGATAGACTTTCTTATTCCAGTGTTTTATTAAGTTGTGCTCAAGCAGCAGCTAAATGAATCAACGTTGACTCTTCTGTCCAGTCACGCGCATCGTGAAGTGCCGAACGCTCTGACTGTTGTATACCACATGTATGCTTTGTGATGCAGGCATCTCTCATCTCCTTTGGTGAATTCAGCACTCTCTTCAGTATCTCCTCACTCCTCACATCAACTCAATCTTAAGTGGTGCTTTTGGAGGAACTCTATATAACTTCTATGATTGGTTAATTAACATTCTTGGTCTGTTACTTTAGACACTCTGATATATTAACCTAGCATTGTGGTGCTAAAGTTGAATGTGTTACCATTTACATATTTGTGTTGAACTAGGGGACTGGTTATAACACGTCTGTTGGACCGTGCTGCTTTCCTTATGCTGTCTAGCAATGTCAACACATCCGTATTGTTTCATGTGAGCAGTCGTCTGTGTGTTTGCCAAGCTCCATGCTACTCTAAAAATTGAGGGCTATTCATCCAAATGAATTTAGCTTTATAGGTTGTATCTCTAAAAATATATAACCATTTCAGCAATGTTGAAAGTGGAGGGGAGCTCTCTGTCACCAGCTTCACACACACACACACACACACACACACACACACACACACACACACACACACACACACACACACACACACACACA
>NW_011349154.1:18077-52068 GCF_000735185.1 Notothenia coriiceps | reverse complement strand
CGCGAGGCCACTCCAACATCCAACCCCAGAGCTTGAAGATTAATCACGGGGTTTGTCAACGCGACTGTAGTCCCAAATGATAGCTAGGGATTATGGGTAGTGTAGTGTCTAATCCTAAACTGAATTTTTTTTCGGATATCATATGCATTAACACCATATCCCAACGTGCATTGCGGCTAAAACATCCAATCACCGAACATGAAAACATTCCCAGTTAAAGATGCAAAACAAATAAATAAATAAAAAGATAAAACACAGGCATGTAATTTACATTAGAATAAATAGAATGGTTTTGAATAATAGATGAGAGTAAAATCTACGTCACTTTCCAGCCCCGCCCACTTTTGGGGAAACCAACGCTGTAATTTGAACGGCGATCAAGACTGAAGCCACAGAGATCTTCTGTTACTGTCCTTTCTTCTTAGAGGAAGTACAGAAACACGTAACTCTGGATTTGTTTTAATGTTTGAGGTGCAATAAACGACACAGCAGCTTTTTGGCATGTTAAAACTATTATTTTCTGCCTCGCTCATGAGAGTAACAGTTGGCGAAATTACAGCCTCGCCTACTGATTTCAAATGTGTGCTCTAAAATTATATTTATAGATGACTATTGTCATTATTATAAGCAAGACAATAAACGGCAAAGATATGTAGAAAATAAACGTATTTAAGATACGTTCATAAGAAACGTAACGTGGGAGAAAATATGTTTCTAGAAGATATGTAGAAAATAATGGGATTGGCACGTAATTGAGAATGCAATTAAGTTCTGTGAGACCGTAATTTTTAGGAGACAGGGTTGTTCTCAGAATAAAGAGAAATTATGTGCCTCGTGTAAAAAAACTGCAATCCAGACTGACTCTTTTGACTTTTTTAATGTCACACCAGCAAAGCCTTGTACCCAGATGCTAAATTACTACTAAGCTACATTTGAAACATTCAGCACTTTTCTATAACTTCTTAGAGGCTGCACTGTCTGCTGTTCAGCAACAGTTAAGGAGACTGGCTTCAAAAGGGAAATGTACCGTCAAAGTGTATGAATAATGCATTGTTTCCTTAATAAAGTGAACCATTATGTTGCATATATCACAAGCACAACAAGGACTTTCATTCACAGTAAGTGTACATCTGTGTCTTGTGGCCAAAGGCACGTTAACACAGTAACAGCTGAACAGTGACCTGGTTCAATAAGATGTCATATCTCAATTGCCAAACACAAGCTATGCAAGATGCACAAACTGAGTCAAGAATAATAATGGAAATCATTCCATGTGTAATCAAAACCGTAGTTGGCGTGGACAGTCTTCATTTCCATCATTGTTGGGCTCTCCTGAACTCTAAGAGACAAAGATAATGAACCCGTAACTTGCTCCTGATTGCCTAGCGATCAGTGCGAGTGTTAATCTTCTTCTCCCTTAGCAGGTGCATGCACTATATGAATGTGTGTATCCTGCTGTTCAGCTTGACTTATGTCAAAGTCATTTGAGGGGTCACGAGAGTGGAAAAGTGCTATATGTCTTAGGTTTAAATAAAGTGTGTAGTGCACAATTTAGGCAAAAATAACAATTAGTGTTTCTGTGCTAGTCTCTCTTTTTTTTGCTCAAGGACTCATTAAGGATGAGGCCTGTTCAGATTACTATTTTCAGCAGCCTGAAATTCGACTTTTACCAGTGTTATAATGTTCTTCAGTACACATTTATGGTGCATTAAGGCCTATTTGACATGATCATTTTTGTATACTTTCTTAACGACCTCTCGGAGCCAATATTGACCTCTGGTACATGTGTCAAACTACTTTTCAGATGAGTTTTCCATCATTTTCGAAATGTGGTGATTATTCTTTCTTTTAATTATTTCAACATTTTAATTGTTTCCTTTAAAAGGCAGTCCATATAATACTCAAATAATTAAAATACAAAAACATCAGGTATAAACAAAGGTGTTTTGAATTGATGATGTGAATGGCCCCACTTCACTTGAATAGTTTTGATAAATGGAAAGACTAAATGCTATTTTATGTGTTGAGGAAATGACCCTAGCTTACTATGACGCTTCAAAGATATGATGACTTACAGAACATGATGCATTGCTTCAGATATTTCTACCAAACAGTAAGTAAAGGAGTAAGGGAAATGCAACATAAAAATGAATCCAACTTAGCAGTACTAGGTTAACTCAACTGAGGTTCTGAATGCAGGATATTTGAATACAGTATTTTCACTCTGTTACAACTTTTACTTAAGAAAAGCATCTGAATACTTCTCCCACCGCTGTACTCATCTGAAAGAATAGTTGTCCTGCAGAAAGTTTGACACACACACTCGCTGCTGTACCAAGGCTTTTTTATTGAGTTAAATTACATTTAACAGTGAACCGGTCAAGAGAAAGTACGGAGGTTCATTTGTACATGAACAAATTATTGATCATTTTGTTCACAGTCAAGGTAAATATAATACGTTTTGAGGCTTTTCTTTTTAGCTCTTTCACAGAAAGAATAATAAAGCATTACAAACTCACTTACTCAATATGGCAATACTGTGGAGGTGTTCACTGACACACAAGGCAGGTCAACATGATTACAGCTCCTGCTCATGTACTGTATATGACCTCAGGTTATCTGTGGTATTATGTAAGAATTAAGGATCACTTTTCAATTGTCTGAGGGTTTCCAGACTTGGGTTTTGTATTAAAAACAATGGGTTATGGATTATATCAGTATGTAATCAGATGAATAAATAAGATATACTTAATGGCATGTATGGAATAACATGAGGTACCAGTGACAGTAACATAGACTTGTTTTGTTATCTGTGACCGGATACATTTATGGGTGTTTGGTGAAGGTCACCATAAATGTGATCACTGTGATTTCAATAGAAAAATAAAAATGATTCTTCTCACAGATACTCTTGATTTTCTTTTTTGGAGGAAAAAGACAATTGTTATTTCGACCATTAAAAGGGTTGTGCTTTTTGTTTTCCTGTCTAGTCACTTTGCTTCAACCATACATATTCATTTTAAAACCATATTCATAACATGACCTCTGTCAGGATAAGTCAAGTTACAGTTACATTCATTCATTTTTTCATTGTGCTCTGGTATACTTCTGAAGGCTGGACACTACAGGCAAAACCTTTAGAGTTTGGGCTATTTAGCTTACATTACCTTTTGCTATGACATTTTTGGAAAGAAAATCCTAAATACACATTTAAATGTTTATCTTCATTTTGTCTATTTTCATCTGCACATGTCTTCTAAATCCACAAAATTCCACCATTGGATAATGTGCCATTTGCATATTTAAACTTTTCAGAAAACTCATAATACTGAAAACTTGGATGGGATGTTTCATTATGATATCCATTAATTGAAATGTTTTTCCTGTAGTGTCTCCTTTCAAAAACACCTAAGCCTGACTTGACTGATTTCTTTTAAACAAAAATAATAGATAACATTATATGTTGCATTAAAGTAAGTATCAGCATGCATGTATATATATATATATATCTCTGCATTTCCATGCTGAGGATCTGTAACAGTCTCAATCTTCAGAGTAAGAAAATAAATTCTGCATCTACTATTTGGCACAAGTTGAAATAACTCACTCTCTGCTGTGGCAACAGAGTGGCTTTGTTCTGTTTGATGCCATAAATACATTATGTCACTCTCCACATACATACCTCAAGGTCTAGCTACTGAAAGAATATCAACACTCACTCGAAAATGATATATGTACTAAGCTGCCTGAATAAATTACTATCATTTCTCATATACATACAACTAGTCAGAAAGCTACGGAGGCCATCTTTCTCATAAAAGTGCGCTTAGATCCATCTTGTTCATTATAAGAGTTTTCACAGCAGATTTAACAAGTGGCCCCTGATGTGCCCTCAAAGTGCTCCATCTTCTACAAAAAAATAAAATCACACACATGTCAGTGCTCAGCGGGCCACGGGCGGTCAGCTGCTGGGGAGCGGGCTCTGTGGAGGCGTAGTGCCCTGAGGCTCCACCCGGGGGAGCTGCTGCCTCCAGTAGGTGAAGTGGCTGTAGGTGTCCGAGCAGGGGAAGTCTGAGGAGGAGGATCGCATCTTCAGGGGGAACACGTGGTCCACCACCTCACCCAGACGCACGTACCTGAAGAGAGGAAGACGCATAGTGAGATCTTTTTCTGGAGTCATTTAGATGTTAGAATATATATCGTGAAAATGGGACTTACGATGAGATGTTGGTCTTGGCATGCTCCTGCACTAGCTCGCCTTTTGGGTTAACGGTGAAAATCCTGTTCAGTGGCACCCCGACTTCTTTATAGGAATATACATCCTGCGAAAATAAAGGACAATTAGATTTACATCTATAATACACCGTGCAAAAATATCAAACCTCGGATAACCTTTAAATGATTTATGAGTTTTATATAAAGTGTGTGTACCGTTGGTCTGTTGCCAAACGCTGCATAGAAAGGCTGGGTGTTGGGGTAGAAGAGGTTCTTGATATCGTTGAGACACTCCACCTTAAATTTCTCGGGTTTCTTCTCGATCACCTCCCTGTCACACACAATCACAAATCACAGTTCAACAACCCTCGAGTGTTCTTTACCTTCTTACAAATGGTGACATGACTATAGATTGATTGTGTCTTTATGTATGTGAGACCTGTGCAGAGCTGAGAAGAGGCTGCTGGGGCTGAGGAGGACGGGGCCAATAGGAAGCATGGTGCCTCTCTCGTTGACCCAGTGGAGGTAACCTCTGGTCATGTCAGCCATGCCGATAGCTCGAGCGGAACAGTACAGGAACTTGTAGCCATTTCTGACAGAGTGAGAGAGGAAACAGAGAGAATAAGCATGTGTATTAATAATGATCACTTGTTTTCCTTTCGAGAGCTTGGTTTTGGCATTTCTAGTATAAAATATATACGTAACTTTAAACTATATGTACGTTTTATTCTTTGCTTTGATCCAAACAAATCAAGGAAATCAAGATCTGACATTATGACAGTAACGTAATTCTTACTGGCTGACTTTGTGGTAGAGCTGTGCAATGCCCTGGTGGGTCCAGTCCTTCCCCAGTGTGGGCAGGATGTGACCCAGTGTGTCCGACCTGGAGACAAACACAATAAGACACAAGACTTGTGTAAAAGGCTTTTGCTTATTATTAAAAAAAAATGTACATCCAAAATAAATCATGTCAGAAGTTCTATGCACAGATATTGCTTTGAACAGGCAGTTTCTCATCCGTACCTGACTGGACTTCTGTGTCGTCCTCATGTAAAATAACTCTTTAAAAGTAATTAACAGGTTGAATCATGTTCCCTACATTTTATAAATGCCATAAAATATGAACTCACTTTGGCTATAGTGGACCAAGAGGTGATTTTATTATCTGTTTTTTCTTTGTTCATCGATACATGACTGTGTTTCTGTAAAATTGGATATATTTGGACTTTCAGATGATGTGTTTATATCCAAACTAATCTGAACTGTGTTGTGGAGGTAGCTGTAAAAGTGTTTCTATATGTATGTATTCATACACTATGCTTATGTATCACTGACCTGGTGATGGTTCCATCTATGTCAGAGATAATGATCTTGTCGTCCCAGTTCCAGAGGTAGATGGTTCCCTGACAGCGACACGTCCCCTGGTACTGAGTGGTCACGCTGAACACAACATCGTTAGGACCGTCCTGCAGCTGGAGGGACAGCTGTGTGTGTGTGTGTGTGTGTGTGTGTGTGTGTGTGTGTGTGTGTGTGTGTGTGTGTGTGTGTGTGTGTGTGTGTGTGTGTGTGTGTGTGTGTGTGTGAGGGAGAGAGAGAGAGACAAACTAGATATAATACATGGAGGTAACAATTAATAACAAAAAAAAATGTCAATGTCTGCACTCACCAGCTGCTCTGATGTGAGTCTGAGTGTTTTCTTATAAGACACGCCTCCTGGTGTAAGGCCTGGCTCTGATTGGCCAGGTGCAGAGCTCTGTAAGGCTGCCCTGTGGTCTTCATCACTGGAGGAAGAGTCTTCTTTGTGTCTGGCGTTAGACAGGTGGACAGTGTGTCAAGGGATGTTCAATCTTTCCCTGATTTAGAGGATTTATTCTTTGTCTTGTATCGTTTGCTGGACTCTCACCTGCTAGACATTTTCCCGTCCTGCTCATCATAACCGCAGGCCCCCACGTTCAGAGAATCCTGTACGAGGAGAACAAGGGTTAATGTTCTTTTAAAATCGATACAAATATTGTTGGAAAAAAGGTCAACTTAATCATAAAGGAGATTAGAAGAAATTACAGATTTGGCGCTGCTGTTTCTTCCTCGCCAGGAGAACCACCACCTCCCTCCTTTCTTTGGCATCTTCTCCTTCATAATGTTCTCCACTGCAACCTGGAGAGGATCACACACAGCCCCAAAACAACCACAACACAACATGGTAAAAAAAAACACGCTTAAAAATAAAACGTAAGCCAAAGCAGACCAGTAAATCAAAAACAGTAACGCAGAAGCAGCAATGTGTCTGCGGTTGGAATGGGGGGAAATGAATCTAATTTAAAACCATGCAACACAGAGAGCTGTTTCTGACATACAGAGCTGTAGCCAAGCACACCAGTCAGACAACAGAGAAGAAACTCAAAGGCGGAGTGGATATAACTTAGGCAAGAAGACTAATGCATGGATGCAACAAGGGGAGGGGAAGGAGGGGAACACAGAAGAGACAAAGTTTAAGGAAATGCATTGGATGTTAATCACACAACATAAAGACGTAGATAACATAGGGTTTATGTTGTTAGGTTTATAAATCCCACATTAGGAACTATGCAATGTTTTGATCGTAACATTAGTAGTATAGTTGCATAGGCATACACGTATGCAGCATGCAGTACCCGTTTCAGTCAAAAGGGGGAGTGGTATTCATGTAACACAACCACCTGAGTCATAAGTGTCTGTGCCCTATATCAAATTCCTACCTTTGGCAGCGGTTTCTGAAAGGCCTGCAAAGCCAGCATAAGTGGAGCCGCAGAGCTCCAATTATAGTATCTGAAGGAGAAAACAGAATATATTTTTATCCATTTCATTACCGAAGCAAAAAACGTTGGCAGCCAGATGTCTTTGCAAAAAACCTCAAACAATCCTGCACACCCTGCAGTCTTTGCTGTAATACCTGGCAGTTCAATCCATACGACGTAGTGCACCGTAAACTGCTTATAGCTTGTTGTTTTACTATATTTACACACACGTTTCGTCACTGAAGCAGGGGGAAGTCTTACTTGGAGACAATTTTCACGACCAAGTTGGGGTCGTCGATGATGGAGGGGTTTTCCGAAAACTGCTGGTAAGAGATCATTTTCTCGTGGAACCGCTCTGTAATCACACACATATTGCATGTTCAGTTTTCCACAGCTTATTTAAAAAAAATGTGTGACACCTGCTGTGTCGGAATCCTACCATTAGTGATCTCCCTGTTGTCATTGAGTCCTCCACACAGAGAGATGGTGATAGTTGGCATGTCCGCCAAAGGGTCGCAGTAGCTGTCCACTCCGCTGTCCCCCCCTGAGCTGAGGGACTGTGGGGACATGCTGCTGCCGTGGGGGCCGGGGTCTGAGACGCTGCGCACCGCCACAACACCGTCACTACAGCGGAGAAAAGACCCATGAAGTATTGATAAGCTCCGCTATACCGATGTCTCTGATTGAGTTTAAGTTATGGCTGTGTGTTTGCGTGCTTCTACGTACCTCTTAGGGAAATAAAGGGCCGCCACTTCAGGCTCGAGGTCTGTGATGTCATCCAGGTAAATCCCATCAGACCCAAGATGGCAGCTTCTCTTGTCTGCAACAGAGGTACAAATCAATTAAAAATAATATAGTACTTGCTTGGGTTCATCCATGAAACTATTTTTCTTTTTTTTTTGGGGGGGGGCTTATTTTAACTCAGTCACGGGTACAATTATTCTTCACTTTTAGCAGCAATATTTCTTGCCATTTCCGGAGTGGGGAAGCGTTCTCTTCATAATATGCAGAAAAGTTCATGATTAGCTTCATCAACAAGAAAAATAGGCAGTATGGTTGATTTCATTTAGGAGAGCATGTCCTCAAAATGTGTCATTTTGACCCTCAAAAACAATACATTCTTGTTTTTTTACAGCCATTTAGATTCCAGTTTATTTTTCGCTGTAGCTCAGCCTGATACAATGCATGAAATGATATTGGGTTATCCAGAAAATATTATCTAAAAACAGTCAATTTTTGTGTGATTTTAACACCAATAACTAAATGACCTTGAGCTGTGCAGAACAAAAAACTGAACTGCTGTTGACAGCCTAAAGCTCAGGATGAATGGAATATTTTACTGTGCTGTTGCCCTTCAAGCTGTCACCTTTTCTCTTTGATGGAGAGTCGTTTTTTCCCGGTGGGAGAGGCATCGTCTCCTCCATTTCAGACATCTGAGCTGCTACACCTCCGGCTGTCATGGCCTCCATCCCAACTGTGTCCCCATTCGTCTCCTGTGGCATCATCAGGGTGAGTGCTGATATTTCAGCGCAGGGTCCACTCTGTTCCATCTCATGAGTTATCACGCGGAAGTGTGTGCTTTCAGAGACTGGGATGGTTACCGGGCAAACTGACGGATGGTTGGGTTTCTCTTGGAGGAAAGACGGCTAGAAAAGCAGGATAGAGGATGACACTAAATGACTACAAATAAAAACAGTTGTTCTTTCTGTGCATGAACAGTTTACATTCTCAGTTACCTTGGCAGCCTGCGGGAGCTCTCCCCACGCCCAATGCATGGCTGGATCCTGATTGGCTGCGTCTGACGGCTTGGTCAATAGCTCAGAGTCGCTCTTGGGAGAAATGGGACGAGAGTTTCCAGGACTGTGTGAAGAAAAGAGGATACACCGTGAGTTACAGAGCTGTTTCTTCTGAATAATGACATGTAGGTGTCATCATGAGTGAGCGAAGCACCTCTGAATGGGGCTCCAGTCTCCATCTGAGCGAGTGTAGATGCCAGACTGTTTGAAAGAGCTGCCGGGGGCAACTGTCGTCTCATCTCTTAAAACGTCCCGAGAAGTCCTGAACACACAAACAAATACTGTAAATATATCACTGAATAACACAAATGTGCTTTTTTATTTAATAATGTAGTGTATCTTCTACTTTGTCACAGTAACAGTAGCCTATGTCATTTTGCTTTCACTTTAAACCCAGACCCTCAGAGATCAAGCCTGGACTTAAAACACACCTCTTGTAGCTACAACGCTTTATTAATATAATATTAGTTTTTCTTTGACTTCATAATACCAAAATAGGGAATGACTTATTAGCTCTTATAGCTGGATGTTGGCATACTGTATGTACATGCAACATTCCTTAACAACAACAAACACAGTAAGGATAGTTTCTCATTTCAAATGCAAAGCTCTTTTGTTTTTCCACGGCCGGAGAAGTGGTTCCCTTATGTTCTTGAGTGTCTTATCACTTATCTGTGTGTGTGTGTGTGTGTGTGTGTGTGTGTGTGTGTGTGTGTGTGTGTGTGTGTGTGTGTGTGTGTGTGTGTGTGTGTGTGTGTGTGTGTGTGTAGGCTTTTCCACTACAGTCACTGGGGTCTGTTTATTCTTTCCTGCCAGACTCTGATTCTCTTACAGCTGCTCTCAAAGCTAATTTAAGTGATAAAACTTTTTTAAAGGGGCCCTATTATGATTGTTGGAGTGTTCCCTTTCCTGTAGTGTGTGTACTGTGTCATAAGTTTCGCTAAGGCTTAAATCCCTGTGTTCCCCCCAGAGGGAGTTTCTCCCCCACACATTCCCCCCCTGCCTAAAACACCTCCATATGACTCCTTTGTTTACTTCGGGAATATAGTGACATCACTATGTTACACTCTTCTATTGGCTAGAGCTCCAACACATAGTGGGTGATAGGCGAAGGGGCGGGACATCTTCAAGCTGTTTATGAACCTGAAATTGAGCTTAATACGCCCCCTTTAATTCCTTTTTTCCTCCCATTCCCTTTTTCCCTTTACCTCTCTGCACATGTTCTCACCTGTTGCTCCCTATCCCCGTCATTTCATCGGAACTGATGTCTATGGTAAACATGTCCTCGTCCTCGGAGTAGTCCCCACTGTCCTCCCTCCTCACACTGTCCACCCGGACCTTCCTCCTTCTCTTCCTCCTCTTCTTCATCATCCCATTGCCAGTCTCCCCAGCGGCCCCCGTGGAGCCCAGTGTCTGTATGGGGGGCCCGGAGCCATTCCCCAGCAGGGAGGAGCTCATCAGGAGGGCCCCGTCCGACAAGATGGGAGAGGTGGCCAGGTAGGAGGGAACCACTTCCTGCGAGAAGTCACATTATGGCCAAAAAAGGCATCATTTCATATCTTTGACACTACAATAGGATTGGTACTAGATTTGAAAACACCAAACAGCAACACGATGGACAGAATATTATCATTAAAAATCTGTTTGTCACATCCACGCTAAACTAAAAGTGAAAAGTAAATATTATTTTCTTATTTAAACAATGAAAAATTAAATCCCACATCCAAAATGTCTTCTCTTGCATTCACCCTTACAGTTTCTGGAAGCAGGTTAAAACTAGATTTTGGAATTTTGGAACAACTCCCACTAAAACACGACTCTACTCTTAGTGTTTTGCTTTGTTTTGGTTGGAGTCGAGGTGTGTAAACAATGCCAAACTGTTTGCAACCACTTCTGCTGTGAGGGAGACTCCTAGCCAGCAAAAAACTAAACAGCCAATCCAAAACAGATTCATTTCTGTGAAAATCGATTAATCGATTTTAAATCGAAAATGCGATTTGAAATGATGCGATTATCAAATCAAAAGCCTGCGATTTTATTTTACTTTTTTTTTTTACATTTTTGTTGTTGTTGTTGTTGTTGTTGTTGTTGTTGTTGTTGTGTGTCAGTTATCCACACCATTCAGAAGTGCTGTGCTCCACATGTACCAGCCGTTGTTAATCAATCAGAAGTGGCCCATCATGTTTTGAAAGTGCCTGCCCTTTCCAAATGGCTCCTAGCTGGTTTGGAGAAACAAACCATCTGAGTCAGGTTAGTAATGTCTCCTATCACTAATGTTTTACATCTCTTACAGGGTGAATCTTAAACTGAAGCTTGACTTTAAAGCAACTCAATAGAAGTTTCATGTAAGTGTAGTTCTTTCACTCGTAGCTCGGGCTGTGGGGGTGCTAGAGACGGGAGCATGTTGATGCGACCTTCCTAGCCGGAGATATGGCAGCATTTTACAATAAACTTCCGTTGGGTCGCTTAAAAACAAATATCGCAAATTGAATCGCAATCGAAATATTTGTCAGAAAAATCGCAAATTAGATTTTTTCCCAAAATCGTGAAGCCCTATCTGACACCCCTCTGGGCTTCTCTTGCTGGTGCCGGCCCCCCAGCCTCAGTAGTTCACCGACTCTTTGTATCTACACACATCCTCACGTGTAGACAATTGTGTAGAAATATTTCGATAACGACAGCACACGTGACTTGGCTGTCATGGAGAGAGAAAAACTCTGCTTTCCAAGAACTGAGGAAAAACAGCTGTTGAGTTTCCATGAATTTCAAGCTGAGTTTTGAATGGCTCCCATGGGCCACATAGAAGTAAAACAAGTATAACCATGTTCAGAAAGAGGAAGGTATTTCTTACTACATGTTTTCAACTTGTCACCCTTTAACTATTTCTCGAACAACTCCATTCACCAATAAACATATTCTCCTTGAAAGCATATTTATTTGTCAGGACACTGGAGTCCCGGTTGATCCTCAGTCATTATGACATAGAGGTTGATTTCAGTCAGAAAGCCTGCACTGAGGACTCATTTGCCTGCTGATGAACACAGGAATGCTGTTCAGCCAAAAAGGATAGGAAGAATTCCTGGCTGCTTTTCCAACCTATGAACACAACGCCAGCTTATTCAAACTACTCCAGTATGAGAAAACGGATGGTTTGGATAACGCTTCTCGGTTGTAAACATGGGTGCGTCTGGGCTTCAGGGGGTCGGGAGACTGATGTTTCTTTTTCAAATTGAGGTCCGCAAATTAACAGATGTTACATTTGAACCAAGCACATTTTTAGAAA
Source organism: Notothenia coriiceps (assembly GCF_000735185.1). Taxonomy (NCBI): domain Eukaryota; kingdom Metazoa; phylum Chordata; class Actinopteri; order Perciformes; family Nototheniidae; genus Notothenia; species Notothenia coriiceps. The sequence goes on along the minus strand of NW_011349154.1, from coordinate 40,000 downwards.
GCTGTTTGCTGCAGTTGTGTCATGCTAACCTGATCATTTTCTGTTTCTTGCACAAAGAATGCTTCTCCATTGTCCCCAAGCTTCATGTGTAGATTCACTGGCTCTCCATTGATCTCCATGTCCACCTGGCGGTAAAGAATGATCGTTAGAAATAGCAGTTTCATTTCTATAACACATTATAAACACAGGCAATTCAGTGTGCTTCACATACTGTACATAACAACAAAGAGAACAGCCATGCATAAAATAGTATTAAAAGTACTAAAGATATGTATTAATCAGAGGGGTGATAACTGTAGTTAAAATATAACTCTTTTAAAAATAAAATTCTAAGTACATCAAATTGAAAAAATCATTGAAATAACAGTCAATCACAGAGATATAAAAATGGCTATATTTTGTGCACATCTAATCTTCTGGCAGTTTATTTCCGTTGCATGCAGAATAACAGCTGACTTCAATCAGAGAGCTTCTCAAAGGTTACAGCTCTCTAAATGCGACATCAAAGGGGGCTCCCCTCACCACTTTCTCCAGGGACCGGAGGACTCCCATCTTCCCGAAGCGGACATGGAAAGGTGAGCACTGCAGGGATCCATCGGGCTGCCTCACTACGATGACGTCGATGCAGCCGGACAGGGTGGCCGGGTTCAGGCCTCGGTACAGCTCTTTGACCTGGACGAACACCTGGCCTGCCAGCTGGCCCACGTAGTTCATCGTCTGACGGGTCTGGTGGAGGGAACATTGAAAGAAGGGACGAAATGAATGACGTTAAAACTGTAAACTACATCCAAACTTAAATGCCTGCATTTGCTACTTGAAGGAATATGTCACCACTAAAAATGATCATATTTCTAGCAATTACTGACCTTGTGTTACTTTGAATTTGGGAAGAAAACTTGGATTTTATAGCATGGCTCGATGGTGAACGAAAACTAAAAAAATAGGTAATAGGGTGCGCCTTTTAAAAACAGTAAAACTATCAAAACCTCTATTTACCAACTCTCACATAATTGGGCAGAATCAACAAAGTCTTATTTATCCATTCATTTGTATCCATCACTTTACAATTTAGAACACTTCCACATTGGAAGTATTACTCACATTTTCTCGTTTTTTCGATTCTTCATTCACCGTGAAGGCAGTGACACAACAAGTTTTCTTCAAGGTAACAGTGGTTGAGAAATGGATATACTAATGTTCATTTTGGGGGTGAAGTATAGCTTTAATAGTTGGATCACTAAGCCCCACGACGCTTCCTCAAACTCAGTCAACTGTTATTGGAGGAGGTGTTTATGACCCGGCCTCTGCAGGGCCATTCTTCAGTCCGTCAATCAAACCACTGCTGACGTACGTACGACTCTTCCTCTGAGGGCACGGGGTGAAGTTATTCTAATATAATTATCTGATCTGAAGTCAGATTTGGAGCTGCACTGTCTAAGGAAAGAGGACATGGAGGCTGGTTCCTGTTCAGTACTCTTGTCATTTAGTTTCTCCCAGGATGCATTTGGCCTACACTCTGTAGAAAAACCCTCTTCTCCCCTTTTCTGGAAATCCTATCCGACTGCTTTTCATTCTGCAGCCCCCGACGACAGAGGTCAAAGGACAAACCAAGTTAGAACAGTCGATTACTCGTGTTGAGAATGTGATGTCATAACTGTCCCGGTTGTTATTTGGCTGAGCTGAGGCGTCACAGGAAATACTGAGAGCACGTAGGCTTCCTGAGACGCGAGTGAATGTCAACAATGTGAATGTCCACTTAAGGTAAAGGATGCCGTTACACAAGAACTACACTGAACACAATTGTCTGAGTGTGTCATAGTTTAAACAGTTAAATAGAAAAGGTAAGCAGTGATCACATCTGTGTGAAGTTCAGTCCTCAAAGCTCTCCAAAACGTATGTTATTGAGGGAATCCCACATAATCAAACAGATATATTCCACATGTTATAATAGTTTTGGATATTCTACATTTCTGGAACTATCTTATCCGGTCAAACCACAACACACTATCCTGTTGAAGCAAATTATCTGAGTCGTTTCTGAGAAATATTTTTGAAAAATCCAGGTTTTCCCAGGCTTTAAAGCATGTACACACAGGTCCCCTTAGTTGTATTGTTTAGTCCTCTAGCTCATTACGTAATCAAGACTTACAAGCCGCTTTCTGTTCTTACATTACTGGAACAAGCAAAACAAATGCTTCAAGGTGAACATGTTTCTGTAATGTGTTTGTCTCTATCCTCTCAATAAATCAGTGACTACACTAGCTGTGAGTCTAAATCAAACCGCTAAGTGCATCAGGTGAAGTAAAGAAGGTAAGGAAATGAACTAAAACCATCTAAGAGTATGTAAGCTCATCATTTGCATAGCTTTGGAGACTCCTTGGGGTTTGCAATAAGAGAAGGGGGTCTGCCCTTGACTTAGTTGGCACTGGGCCCCCAAAATGTTGCAGCAACAGAAAACAATAATGCCACCATATCCCCCCTTCCCTCTGAGTATGTGAACACTAGAACAGACTCCTTGCAGAAGAACAGGAGAGCTATTTTTAGAGCAGCTGATGAGCCATAACAATGTCTGAGTCTTGAAATTCCGCTTATAGATGACCTTAACTCTCTTTAAATATTCATTTCTGCTTTCACTGAGACATGTAGTTACAGAACAAGCTGATTTTCAAAGCACAAGACTTTTTGTGTGAACAATGCCACATCCAAAAATACTTTTTCTTGTTTTACAGATGAAAAGAGGAACACTGACAGAACTGCATGGTTTCAAAGAAAGTTTAGTAACTGAGCCCTTGGGAAATCCTATTTAAAAAAAAGACAGTGTTTTATGTTTAACTGTGGTGTGGTCATTGGTTTAACGGTTTTACAATCTGCTGTTTCCTTGCAGGCTGGTTTCTGGTTGGGACACTCAGCAGATAAGGTTTTACAGAGATTGTCTTTCTTTTGTACTCATACTACTACACTCACATAATCCATCACAATATTATGTGCACCCCTTATAATCATTTAAGAACATAAAATCCTCGACCTTTAGCAGATAGGTGATGAGTGGAGTTTAATTAAAAATATGCATACAGACAACATTACCTAACACCAATCTGCTACAATTTTCCCAACTCATCCACACATTTAAAGGGACTTCCAATCCAAATCCAATAGATGTAGGTAAAAAGCTGACTCACAATATCCTGACAGTGCAAATCGATCATGTTAGAAATAAATTACAAGTGACGAGAAGCCAAAATAAAATGAGTAAAAAGCAGTAGTAACAGATATAGTATAACACAAATGAAAATGACACATACAGGCAGGTGCATTCAAATACATTATAAAGCAGTCTCCTACCTTCTATAGCTGATATGCTGACAGCCTTTACCAGCACATTGAGCCTGCCGTTCCCACAGCGGTGAATGACAGCTCAACAACACATCACAGGAGCCTCCTTCCCTGGTAGAGGTGATGTCTGAGTGTTTTATAAGCCCTCGATTTGCTGTCACCGACTTACAGCCAGAAAAAACGGACTATTAAGTCAACGCGATACTAATTTCTGCCTCTGACCGCCTCTGTTTCTCTCGCTCTCTCAGCAGCAAGGCTCGACAGAGGATGACATCATGCACATCAAACCCGCCGGCTGACCAATCAGCGTCGAGCCGTTGAGTTGCCAAACTCATCGTTTCAGCTGCCACAGTGGCAACACGATTACAGCTACTTGTTTACATTTCTCCTGACAGTTACATGGTTGCGTCAAATGTATTATTTCTATTCAGAATTCGTTTTTTTTGGTTATTATTGTACGTGAAAACCATAGGTGAAAACAAAAGCCACACATTATGCTTCATTAGTCCACAATAAACTTGTCATAGGCCTAGTGTATTCAAAAGTTTGTGAAATAGGGCAACAATCTGTCTAAAACAAAAACATATAACCTATGGTTTATGTTATTCATGTGAAAAATGTATACGAGATGTTAAATGATAAATAAGAACAACATTACCACGCTACAATGTCTCAGTTTAAAGAGCTCTGGAGGAAGCAGCAGCTACTGTGTGTTATGACGGCGGGAAAACGTGGATCTACGTCATCGTTTGAAGTCTCCCAGTCTGCTGCAGTGAGGTGATATTTCGGACCAATCACAGGCCTGCTTCATAGGACATGCCATGTGTAGTCTGAGACCCTGTAGTGAAACGGTGTGTCAGGAGTATGTGGTTAACTGGTGGAGTAATTTTGAAGAACTCAACACCAGCTAAATCTGTTCTTGTATTAATAAAAGCGAGGCATATTTCAAATGCACAGACGCACACTTAAATAGGCTAAGAAGCACCAAATAGGACCTATTTAATAGGTAATAACCTGATAACACTGAGCAAATATATAAAACATTGAAATAAATTGTATTGGCATTACAAGTTACATTATTGCCAGTTACTTTCTATTTATCTACCTGTGTGTAAGTTGGAACACAGCCAACATTTTTGACAGACATTTTCAGAGTTTCCTCATGGAAGACCTCACTACAGCAGCTCATCTACAAGCGCCACTTCAGTGTGTGTGTGTGTGTGTGTGTGTGTGTGTGTGTGTGTGTGTGTGTGTGTGTGTGTGTGTGTGTGTGTGTGTGTTTCTATTTGTGTGTATGTTGCATGCAGGTTCAGCATGTTCAGTTTCACCACCAGTGTATTGCCTGAGAAATTTGTTTAGTGACCTGCTGAACTTACACCGACCTGCAGCCACAGCTGACATTAAAGTCTGAAAATTAGATATTTGTTTTCCTGGTTCATAACAACCCTGCCAAATTTGAATGATAAAAAAGATTGCCAATTCTGCCAACTTATGTTTTTAAACTATGAAATAAATATTGTAAGATCTACCATCTCACTGCTGCGCTCTGCTTGCAGAATGTCAATGCAAGTTCACACAAAAAACACTGTTAACTTGAATTGGGATACCATTAGGTCATAATTGTGCTCTTTAAGTCACATAATGTGTTTCGATCAAATATGTAAAATGACTTTACGTGAACTATAAGCATTTTCCTGAATGTATAGATTGGTGCCTCCTTTTACTGTATAATAAGTTACGTCAAATGTACCATCATGTGGTTTACACTTTTGTCCTTTAACCACGTTTAATGTAAGGGATTTCCAGTGAAATATATAAAATGTGTGTTCTTTAATCTCTCATTCAGACTGGCCTTTTCCCTCATTTCTAAGGAAGCACTTCTCTCTTTTGCAGCTACAAGTTAATTCATCACAGTACTGCATTCATAATTGACAGTGTACCAAACAACTTCCTAATGTGCGACCCTGAAGGTTTCACATAACAAAATAACAACATGGACTTCATTTACATTTTTTTTTAAATGTAACATTCAATTACAAATAAGATCCAGTAATAGTCCTGTAATAACTGTACGCATGATACATACTGTATTACAACTGTAGCACTGGTAAGCCCATTCTGACACTCTTAAGTCTGCAGACATCCGTCATTCTGTGAGTGTTACTGAGTTTGCTAAAGGATATATGAGCCTTGCAGCTGGCCTAAGACCAGCTTCTAAGAATGAGCTGCCCTGCCAGGAAGAACTGAGCACAGCCGATGTACTCTGGACACGAAACAGCATATGATAGCAATTTCATGTATGGTCGGTGCAGACAGTGACCCCTATCAGGCTACCACAAACAAGTTGACATAAGACTCACTAAACCATCAGCAACAGTCATCAACAGAGGAAAAACTAAAAACATCGACAACACAGAGCCCTCAAATATATTGAGTGTTTATTTTTCATGCATTCACATAGACGTATAAGTGGCCTAATTTGGTATGCTACCTGTTGGTTGACCTTATGTAGCCTTGCAACAAAAAAAACCCACCCTTTCTTGTTGGGGGAGTGTCTTCACACAAGTTTAAATTAAGGATTTAAGAGTCGGAGGCTATGAGCTGACTGCTTGCACCATGATACCGCAGCAGGGCAACCATTTCTTTACTCTATGTTTTTATACTTGTCAAAAATAGGTAAGGGATTTTTGGAGTATATTCTTTAGAATCTGGGGGAGAAAAATCAAGCCAACACCTCACTCATTTAAAAAAAAATCATAGCCAGGGATCACAGCCTGCTTCCAGGTTAAATGTTTGCAACTTTATGCAATGCAATGGAATAACACTGACAATCATTTTGAAATGAATGATTCACCACAACGTTGAGTAACTCCTCACAATGTTCCTTAAAAAACTGGTCATTCTGTTTGGATGTCATTTCCGTTGACTCAGCAGGGGCACATCGCCTTAACACATTCGTTGCATAATCTTTTTGCACACTTGCTTGATATCGAGCTCTCTGATTGGATCAGGCTATTGTGGTCTGAGAGTCATGAGACCGGACAGAAACATTAGCTGGAATTTAGTAAGTGAGATTATGAGTGTAGAACATACTCTTTGGCAAAACATTGTTGCTGTTATAAATTGCAGAAAACAAAGCAATAGATGTTATATTTATGAATGACTTGTCTAAAATTAATACAATACTCTCTAACTACCGCAGATATCTCCTAATTTTTACCCCACCTAGTAAGTTTCAAGGTATAATTTTCTTGAAACATGTTGGTCTCATGCAACGTGGAATCCCTTCTTAACAAATAACTAAATCTCAGAAATCCACAGAGGTGAGAAGACTCCCTGATCCATCAGGCTGTCCTGCCAGCTCGCTTCATCCCTGTACCTTCATGTTCCCCCATGCACCCCCTTTTTGCTTCTCCCCAAGTTGAGTCAGAGCAGATCGCCTTACAGGGGGGATTAGTGAGATACATATCTCGGGTCTCACTATCTCTGCTGTCCTAAGAACCAGCTACATGACTCTACACATTAAAATGCTACAGATATGAGTCTAATTATTTTATTAGGGTTCAGATTTAATTAAAAATTAGTTTTAAATGATGAAACATATGCCTTTATTCCTCCTCTGTGGTGATATAAACACACGTGCTTGAATACACTCTCCATTCATTCTGTAAACTACAGGCATATAAAAGTACAATCACAAACATTTTGACTTTAACATACATTAATTGTTCTTAATCCAATCTATTTTACCCATAATTCATGCTGTTTTATCCACATATGCAGATGATTTAAAAACTACTTTACCCAGCTCCATGTGTTGTCAGTGCTAAAGTTCTCCGCAGTTTCATCAAACTCTTCTTCATCCTCTGCTGATATCATGATTCCATTGTGTTTTAATCCCAGTTGCAGTTTTCTGTTTTTTGGTATCTCTAAACAGACGTTTATGTATAAAATTCCACAAGTCTTGGACTCGTGTCTTCACACTGTGAGCATGTCAAGTGTCTGACTGTCATGTGCAAGTGGACAGGGTCTTAATAATTTTACCTGGGCCCCCTGGTCAGAAATCTGAGCCTGTCACAGAGTGGTCATCGTCCATCACACCATCTGACTTCTTAAGGACTTGAGGAGGGCGGGACACCTGTTAGGATTGTTTCTCAGAATGTTCGTCTAAGTTGACTTTAAGTTGAATTACCCTGGCAGAGAGCTCCCTCTAAGCATGCCTGACAGTTTTTCAATGTGTGCATTTCTCATTAGTTAACACTGACTGTGACACCTGTTGTTGCTGTTGACCCCATGTAGAGCACAGGCCGTCACTGACATTCAGAACATATCAGCACCTGTCACATGGGCTGAAGTCCAAGTCTCCCTGGTACCCGGGGACTCTTCCAGTGACTGCTGTCATGGATATGACGCCGTTGCCACTGATGTGTTTGAACTGGTGACCTTTGGTTTAAATGTGATAGGCCAGCTGATAGCTAGCCACCATGGCTGACGTGAAGCCTTTTCAATGTGAGTGTACACTGCCATCAAGTGTTCACAAAAGGGAAATGCATGTAGAATGGGAATTTAGGGCCTGAAGTTGCCTTCACTTGCTATATTGAAATTCCGATTTACAAGGACTTACTAAAGTTCTTAAACTTCATGTGTTGGTTTGTGGTAGAAAAATCCAACTAAATATAACCAGAGACTAATTGAATCCTCTGAGTCACATATAGGCTACTACAAAAAAGGCCTATTTTGATCAACTTACAAAAAAAATGCATCTTAGCCTTAATAATAAAAAGTTTGGGTTTAGAATTGTTGTAAGTGTTTTAATTACAATAAATTAAATCAAAATACATTGTTGTTGTTTTTTTGTTGTTGATGCTCTCAATTGTTTTGTATAGTGATGAAATGCATATTTGTATTATATATTATTATTATTTGGATCATTATTATTATGACATTGTAATTGTTTGGCTGTGCACAATGCCAACATCATTTTTTTATGCAGCACTTGAAGGCAACACAATACCTTCTGCTGCTTTTCCTCCTCTTGTCGCATATTGATCCAGCTAGCTGATCGTTAGCTTTTTTGTCAGGATGATGTCTGTGGTGTCTAAATGTTTGTCAGTTGTTTCTGGCTAATGGTATCTGGCATTTGGGGGCTTTAATGTACCGTGCAGCTAATCTAACAACCATCGGCAAAGCGGGAACCGGCTGGTAGGTGGTCTTTGAAATCACTGAGACGTAACATATTGTTCACGTCCACTCAACTCTCGTGAATGAGCCAGCTAGAGAGCTAACACTAGCAATGCTAACTAGCTAGCATCAAATATAATCTGCTATATAGACATTGTTGTTTATCTTCTGAGGACAGTAGTTAAAAATACCACCATTTATAAATGGGAATATAAGCTCTTTGCTGTGGTTGTGTAGTTATCTTAAGTGATCGATGGAAGTTTGTTGTAACGTAAATTGACTTAGCTTGCAAACGGTAGCTTAAACAGCTAAAGAATAACAAGCAAAACAGCTAACTAAAGAGGAGTAATGTTGGTGGTAGTTGCAGAGCATTTTGTAAGCGGCATCACAGGCAGTTAAATCAGAGCTGACTATTTGTTAGCGTAAGTATTACGCCGAAAACTCATCCTGTGTTGCATCCAACTTTGCTCGACGAGAAGGGATCGATTTTGTGTGTCAAATTTGAAGAATTAGCCATCTTGCTAACGTGTTTTTCATAGTTGCTCATGTCAAACAGCTAAGCTAAGTAACGTTAATCTGCTTGACAATGATGGTCCCATACTTATCTGTCGCCTCCTCCTTCAATGACAATCTGCAAATCTGCAAATCATTCCTACATACACACACTAATAATACCCTTTTACCATAGACTATATGTATAGCTTTTTAATGCCTGCTGTCAAAATATGTATCTCAACAGCATTATTGGCTGTCCTGCAGACTCTGCTGACTCTTCAATAAAACTCAATCTTAAATGATTTTTAGTGTCCAAGCATGTGACAAGATGTATTAACCAGTATCTCCTTCTATGCCTCAACTTTAGGCACTTTAGCCGGACGATGGACGAGCTGGTCCATGACCTGGTGTCAGCCCTGGAGGAGAGCTCTGAGCAGGCTGCCCGTGGGGGTTTCGGGGATGGAGGAGACCATGCTCTGGCTGTGGGCTGTCTGCTGAAGAGGCAGGCTCGGAAGCGTAGAGGCAGGAAACGACGCTCGGACAACCCGCACCCGCCGTGGGAGGCAGGCCACCTCAGTGAGGGCTCAGAGTCCAGCGTGGAAGAACACAAGGTGAGTGGATGGAGGGCATTGATTTACACATAGATCTTTAGGCTAAAAACGCTCCCTGTAAAAGGTGCTTGAGTAAAACACTTCAGATGTCCATAAATGTTGTTTCGTTGCTCACCCTGTGTTTCTCAAGTGCAAAAAATGGGAAAAGTAGCCAAAACTATTATCATTGTTAAAGCAACCATGAGGGAAGTGACTGGTATAAAGCCCAAAAAGTGCATGAATCATACAAGTTAGATCAACTATCAAATATGCTGATCTACTTGAGATGTTACACTCGAGATAGAAAAAGTATATATTTTTTAATTCAAATCACTGTAATATCAGAGATCTAGTAGCACACATTTTTCATACTATTCTCACAGTTTTCTCCCTTTTTTCAAATAGATATCCCACCAAAGCAGAGAAACCTTAATCTGATCTGATCCTTTAGAAACCGTAAACTGCTCGTCTCCACATAAAGTTGGAATTGCCCAATTAGTACAGATTACCTGCAGTTTTAAGTATTCTTTACTGTATTGAAACATAACACATAATCACTTCAAGGTTTCCCTCTGTTTTAATCTGTCTTTTATGCTTACTCGTATAGCTTTGGGGGTATTAACAATCCAAATGTGTTCCCAATTTAGCATCAGTCACCTTCTGATATGAACCACATTGACGTGTCTTGCAGGACTACCGAGCCAGTACAGGGGGGGTCTCGGCTGCCAACAGCCATGCCCGTGACAACAGCGACTCGGATGAACAACTTGGCCCCAAACGGCGCACCCTCATCGCAGCAGAAACAGGACGAAGCAAGCGACCGATTTGGCCGGACGACCTGGGTGTCCTGGGGTCCTCAGAGGGAACTCGCAGCCTCAGGCGGAGACGAAAGGTCAAACGTATGGCGGTAGACCCCCCTGCAGAACCAGAACCCCCTTCCTGCACCATGCTAGGGCCCCCGCCTGTCCCCAAAGCCCGTGTCGGTGCCAGGCCGCATAGAATGGGTGCTAATGAGGGCAGGGGGCCTATGGAGTTGTATGGAGGTGGAATGATGGGGCCTGGGGGAGGGAAGAACAGGGTGAAGAAGAGGAAAATGGCCCCCCACAGACTGGGGATGGAGGCTGCAGATGAAGGGGTGGTGGTGGAGAGTGAGGACCCCATCTCTTCTCCAACAGAAGGGTCCAAGGACAAGATGGAGTTGGAGGAGCAGAAGGGCTCAGATGAGGACATGAGTGACAGGTGGTTAGTGTATATGCTTTTGTTTTTATTCATTCCCAGGAAGTTTCCACTCCTCCGTCTCTGCTGCTGTATTCTGTGTTCATAGGTATGTGTGTGTAGGCCAACGGCTGATGAGAACCGTGTTGTGTACAGTGTAGGGCTTGCAAACTGCCACACTTTTTATTTGGACGGGAATTAATTTCCTTCGCTGAATATCAAAAGCAGTCAATTCTGAAAAACTGACATAGAATATTCGGTCAGTTTTTTTAACGTCTTGTTTCCTTACCAACCGGAAAGATCCTGATTTTAAATGTTGCCAAATTAAGATTTCTCGGTTGATGCACTTGTACTGCTCATTCTCTTAAAAAAACATAAAACATTGGCTTCTCTTAATTAATTGAGGAAAATTGACTGTAGAAAACCATATTTTAATGTATCAAAAAAGTGATATTTTGGTATCTATTGTAAACTGAGGTAGCTTACTGGCATTCTAATCCTAAACCTTTGCTCAATTCCCCACACTGTGTGTAAGCTAGCTTGTGTTTCTTGAATCAACAATTGTTTATGGTGAAATGTATGGTATGCTATTTCCCTAAATCTCCATCTTCCTCTCTCTCCTTTTCAGTGAGACCAGTAGTGTCAGTAACAGCAGTGACGGAGGCCTCTACACCAACGATGAGGGGAGGCAAGGTACAAACTCCAATATGTTAATATTATTGGTCAAAAACTCCTTTTTATATTTTTTATAAAAACCATGGTCACATGTTGGTCTCTCTTCCAGCTGATGACGAGCAGAGCGACTGGTTCTTTGAAGGTGAGCCGGGTTCCGGTTCAGCTCCCGGGGGGGCTTGCGGGATAGCGGGGGTGGTCCCCTGGTGGGAGAGGGAGACGGCTTCAGAGGAGCTGGACTTAACTGACCCCGTCTTCAACAGCATCCTCAGCGGGTCCTTCCCCCTCATGGGGCCTGGAGGACAGAGAGGTAACCTGTTTTTAAGAAACTCAGACGAACTATAATGAAATGTCTTTTAATATGTAGATAACAGGAGTGATTTGGTTGGATTAGGTACAGTTACACACATTTTATTGTTGCAGTCTCATTCATGACCAGTAGGAGGCAAACACAAATCAATGTTTAGCAGTTTGCCAATAAAGTGTTGTTGTATAGTCAGGGTTTCCACGGGGTCTTAAAAAGTATTAAAAGTTGAAAAATCAATTTAGCAAAAATTAAGACCATTAAAAATGATCAAACGGCATTTTCCAAGGTATTACATTTTGTAACTTGTTTTCAATAAGTATATAAATTGTCCAAAGAGGTTGTATTCTACAGTGTGCCTGAATGTAATCATTGCGTAGGTGTGTACTGTGATTCTGTGTAGTTTATTTATGGAATCCCGTTGGATTTGACGTCATCTGAACAGGACATCGCACGCTCACTGCTTGATAGCGCGCGGAGGTCCGTTTACGCCGGTTGTTAAACAACATCGTTATGGGGGAATGCAAGTTGGGGTCCAAATGGTTGGAAGATAAGGAGGAAGGAAAATCAATACTGTATAAAGTAAATCTGAGGTAAAGTGTGTCGCCAATGTAAACGGTTAAAACTCAAAGTGGCGATGAGGTCTTAAAATGTATGGAAAGGGTCTTAGAAAAGGTCTTAAAAGGTATTACATTTGACTTCAGGATTCCTGCATATACCCTGATAGTAGATATAGGAAGTAAAATCCCCCATCGTAAGCAACAAAGAAGACATTTGTTTTACATCCCAGTGTCCATTCTCTGTGGTCACTGTATTGTGTACTGATGTATGGCTGCTTAATTGATTGACATTTGATTTCAAATTGAATTATGGCAAAATATGCAAGTTTTCATTCTGATAGAAGTGTCATGGAGCTGCAGAAAACTCCTATCCTACAAATGGTATTCAATAGACTTGCACATCCTGTAAATGTTTCAAAAATGATCATATATCGCTATGTCTGATATCACAATTCATATCGTAATTGCAATACCAGTTAAAATAACCTATAATAATCTGTCAAATGTTCAAAACGGCATTGTTTCACTGAAATAGCTTCAACATCAGAGAGTCACATTCTTAACGGAAATCTACTGACACAAAGTACTTCATTGAATTTCTACTTGCGGTTATTGTTAAAATAACTGCAAGTAATAATTATTTCCAACTCCTGCAGCCCTTTAAAATATAAACATAGGTATCCCAAAGGACTGTGATTTACTTAATTGTGAACATTATCAAACTGATTTATCATTTAAAATAATGAACATGCTGAGTTTTGTTGCTGACGACTTGCTCTGCCTTCTTCAGGGTTCCATGCCAGGCTGAGCCGTCTCCATAGTAACCAGCATGTACCCCAGGCAGGCAGCTCCGGACAGAGCTTCAACGACCGGCTGGGCAGACAGAGCCAGGACCCCCACGAGTGAGTCCTCATCTTCTATACTTTACATATATGCTTTTAAAGTTTGTATTATTGTACTTGTTTTTCATGGTTTTTGTTTTTAAACTACTCAAAGGATTGTAGCACAAGGAGTTGCATTTTAAATTATGACAAAAAGAAGAAGTTAAGGCTGGGAAAGGTAGCAAAATTCAGATTTGATTGGCCTTGACACAAATTTGGTTTCCAGACAAAAACTAAATATCTTGGATTAGTATTAATAAAATAGAAAAGCAAACAACAAAGGTTGTCCCGAGATAACGTTTTTAAAGGTTCTTAAGTTTCTTTAAAAGTTTCTGTGATGGACGAGGGCCAGCAGTTCACTTACGACAAGATAATTAATAGCAGTTTGGTTTCGGTCTGTGGAAGGCAGCCTTGATGGCTCTCAATTACATTATTAATTTATTATTAAATCTCCAACAGGCCTTGGTTCAGCTCGGGCTCCAGGAGAGAGCACGGACAGGTGAGTTTCTTTTTCCCCCAAAGTTAACATTTTGATCTATAGCACTGTCCTTGGTGGTTGCTGTTAAATGCACTACTTAGTTTTATTGCAAGGATTACCTGCTTGAGCATTCACTTTAATACCCCCCCTCCCTTTCCTTACTGCCACTCCAGTTGCATTGGGACTCTCGGTCAGACAGAGGGCATCGGAGGAGCTGTTCGGTGAAAACAGCCAGCAGGTGAGAACAACACTTGAGAAAAACGTCAGTGATTTATGAGAGAAACGCCCAACTCATTTCCTTTTTTAGTACCTGCCTTTTGTTTCTGCTGCAGTCTCATCGACATAACTCCTCATTGGTTTTCACAACGGGTATTTTTTTTTTTTCAAATGAGGAAGAATAATTTCCACTGTGTTACTTGAGCTCAACTAATGCCCACATATTTTTGTCTCGCTTGGCTGGTTTTGCAGACAGACCAGCGGGCACCTGGGCTCTCTGTGTACAGGGGATGTCAAGCGGAGGCGAAAAGCAGCCCCCCTCGGTTCCACCGCCCCCCCAGGTATTGGACCTAGCTACACCTAACGCACCATCTGGCACTTTTTTTCTTTTTTTTTTTTTACCACGTTTTCGTTTTCGTATTTTTGGCTCTCGCCTGTTTCTCCTCCCCCTCTTGGTTGAGCGCAGTATGTCCACCAGCCTGCTTTCCTCGTTGCCTTCTGTCTTGCACACACACTGATGTAAACACGGGGGACGGGGATGAAAAATGAGGGATTCACTACGCATCTTTAAAAAGAGAGAAGGGAGTCCCTCAGCCTTCGTGTTGCTCCCTCTCCTCCTCTCTCATTATTAAATGGCGCTTTTGCTCCTAAACCCCTTTCCTCCTAAGCTTTGTTGGACAAGAGTCAGCTGGCTAGTCATGCTGTCAGAGCCGAGATACTGGATTAGCTCTTAGCCTGTAACACTTGTGCATCAGGCCACTCCCCCTCCCCCCAAACCACTCTCTTTACCTCTGGGCCAGTTGGAGGAGGAGGGGAGAGATAGCAAAAAATGTAACCCCCATTATAATATATAGAGTCTGATCCATGTATTATTATTTAAGCATCATTTGGCTCATGACACCTTGTAGTTTCATGTATTATATATTTATTTTTATGGTCCAAAGCACTTGGTACTCGCTCCAGACCCGGATGTAGGTCTGATGAACAGCAGGTCGCTAAACTCGCAGCAGGGGGGCAACGGCGATGTCCTGCCAAATTCACTTCCTGACAATTTCAACCATCGTCTGAGTAAATGAGCGTGCGGCTTTGACCTGCGCTCCACATGAATCAAGACGGGATTAAACGGGCAAACAGGTCGACCCACTAGTCTGTTTGGAAACAGACATGCGTGCGCTTTTATTTAGCGGCAGTACCAGACGGCAGACAGAATCTCCATTAGTCAATTAACGTGTCCATTAAGGTTGCACGGCACAACGCTACAGCATCCACTTTGCGATGTGCGCATTCGTCGTGCATGTGAAGAGAAGCAAATCAACCCACACGTCATACTCATTTGCTGCTGCATACATAAAGGAAAAGTGGTACGGTTCTATTTTGCCAGGACTAATCTACAAGATGAGTTTTAAATGTTCTTGAATACAGAGTTTATTATTATACAGGAACATTCAGTCTGCAACAACAGAACAGGCCCCTGGAATAATGTAGGAACAGAAGAAAAAAACAGAAAATGAAGATTTGGTTGTAAAAAAAAAAAGCAACACAACGTCAGTATGAATATCTTTTGGTTAATGAATTTACCAAAAAAAAGACTTTTTGGTTAAGAGTCCTGTCGTTTTTCATATACTGGAAAGAAATTGGATATATATCAGTGTCTTTTCTCTCATTTCTTATAACAAGTTACCAGAGCCAATGTCTACAAAACTGACCCATTTAGAATAACAAAAACAGGAACTCTATTTTAGATATGTACACCTACAAACGATATGTCGATAACTCGCTATTTTCTAACCTGTAACTTCTCCTTTCAGTAGTGGTGGGGGAGAATGCACCCCCCCTCCCTGACACTAACATGGGGAGCCGCATGATGCAGAGCATGGGCTGGAGCCCGGGGATGGGCCTGGGTCCGGAGGGCAGGGGCATGACCGAACCCGTCCGGGCCACGCAGAGACCCAAAGGAACGGGCCTAGGCTTCAACTGAGAACCCGAGGATTCTGGATCCTGAACCTGAAGGATGCTGGGAGAAGACACTGAGAGAAACAGAGAGCGAGGGAGAGGAAATGCTGCTCAGGGCGACGAACGATAAAAAAACAGTCCAGAATAACCCAGACATGTGAGTCATAAGTAGGAAAGGAATCAGTCTTGTCCTAGCAACAGTCGAGACAAACTTTCCCATATTGGGGAAACCGCGAGACGCCTGGCACATCCACACAGATAGAGAGAAGACTCGTGGAAGTGATTGAAACGGAACATGAGAAAAGACTTCATGCAACGGGATCTTTCACAAAACTCCATGTTGGAGATATCATATGACATTGATGCCTCATTAGCGTGTTGTACTGATCCAATGATGACAGTGTGGTTTGTTTTCATTCAGTGGTATCAATTCAATAACGATAAATGGTTTCGTCTGACATGATTTTGGTCTCGGAGACATACCTCAAGATTCATTTTAGGTTCATTTTTTAAGGTAATGAAGTAAGGGAACACTACTTTTCCCCATCAATTTCATGGAAGAAGTCGTGCCATGAGAATGTTTTTATCCATCCAAAAACAAACAAACAATGAAATCAAACCAATCATTTATGTTCCTTTCATTGAGCGAATGCATGTATGCATGTGCTGCAGGTTTGTTTAACTAAGAAAATACGCTAGGTTAAGTTGTGCCAATGCTAGCTTGACTGTACAGCAGACTGCTGGATTTAGCCTCCCATAGTCATGCTCAATGACTTTACACACACTGTATGACAAATATATGATTCTCTGGTTACAGCAATTCCAACATCTCCAAACAGTTTTGGAAATTCCCCCCGAAAAAAATTCTAAGACTATTGCTGTCATTGGCTGTGTTTTGAAAGTTTATTCATACCTTTCACAGGTGTTTTCACTTTGCCTGATTAGGTCTAATTAGAGATAAGTTAAAAACACCTGTGTGAATGTGCAGGACCTTTTTTAAATGACATTTCTTTTAAAACTTTATTTTAGACCCTTTGCCATTGACCTAACTGTGATATTGTTTCCTGTGTTCATTTAGCTTGCCTGCGACCATAGATGGTCCAATACCAATTTGGAAATTATTTTCAGTGCAAGTATAGAGATTAAGGTCTAGAAAAATAAATGAAATTATGAATTAAAAAATGCGAAATAAGTTGTTCTGTATCAATATTTGTCTCCTTTTTAATGTTTGTTTTGGGCACCGGGTGGATGTTCTTGCGATGTCAGTGACGGAAACAAATATCTCAGAAACTCAAAGCCAAAATAATGACACGTTGTTTTGCGAGTTCAGGTCAGGACATCCAATAATTACATTTGGCCGGATATTTGTTTTTTAATATTTACAAATAACAAGGATAAACACCTCTTTTAGGAATAACGTGACATTTCCGAAAATTCTGTTCTCATTCATAACACTCCGTTCGATGTCTCACTATGGGATGCGCCTCAACGCGTATGCAAACAGAAGCATCAATCTCATTACGCCAATCCTGATCGGCTGGTGATCTTGACGTCTACGTCAGGGAATCCACCCGCCCTATAAGTAGCTTGCGTTACAACGCAGCGTCATTCAAGCACCTCTTCTCGCTTCAGAGCACATCTCGAATTATCAGTAGCCGGGCTAGCTTAACGGTCCACAGACTGAACCCAAAGCTAACATTCGGTCGACGGGCGCTTGCTGGTTACTTTTTTGCTTTGCAAGAAGACTGAACAATATTAACACACCAGTTAATATTGTAATCTGCCTCGACGTTTCTTTCTTTCGAAATTACGGTAAGGTTTGATTTTTTCTTCAAGCTAGTAACATACCTGTTGCTAGCTTTTCTTCCCTCCACACCGACACCACGGTAGCGAGGACGTTCTCTTTTCTCTCTCACACCAGAGGAGACGGAGATAAAAACAGAAGGTATTAACACACCAGTTAATATTCTTTAAAGAATCAAATCTACACCGTCGCTTTTTCCTTTCGGATTAACGACAAGGTTGGATTTTTTTCTCAGTAACGTACCTGTTACTAGCGTATCCACTCCACGCCGACACCCCGGCGAACAAAGATGGACCCTTCTCTCCCTCACACCAGAGGAGTCAGGGACTCGGAGGCTCGGCTATGCGGCTGCGGGTTTAAGATCTCAGGCACAGACTCACACCAGGTCTGCTCGTCCTGCCTCGGGCTGGAACACGCCCAGGAGGCTATCGATAACCCCGGCTCGTGCGGGCATTGTGCCCGCTTCACCATTAAGAGCCTCTGCCGACGGCTAGCACGCCAAGCTAGCTTGTCGGGACAGGACCCCCTCATGTCCGCTGATTCGCCGGCCGGCAATCAAGACATGGTGGCGTCCGCCGCAGAGATTGAGCCTCGCGCTGTGTCAGGCTGGGGGCTCAATAGCGGCAAGCCGCTGAACCGGAGCCCGCGCCGGTCACGGCTGGGGGTCCGGTCTGGCGGCAAGAACCGCTGAGAGCGGAGCCCGCGCTGTGTCCAAGCTGGGGCTCCCAACCTGGGACCTTCACCAGGTTCCACCCGCGGAGGATTGTCCTGGAGTTGTGGGACTATATGGACAGGAAGAAGACCAGAGGATGCCTCTGAGTTCCTCCTGTCCGACTCGGATGAACATTCTTCGTTTCATCGGGCCCTCCTCCACGGCTGCAAAGCCGGGGAGCGTAGCCGCTCTCCCGGGCGAAAGCACTACAAGGCTTCCCTCTGGCCCTAAGTATGCACTTGCAGGCCGTGGTGTCACCGCGGCTGCGTCCAGGTGGACATCCCATGGCCTGAAGTGGCCAAGGAGACCTTCCATGATCTCGCTACGAGGGGAGCAATTGCCCCAAGCCACGCCGAGGGACGAAGAGGCAGCTCACTTCCAGTTCTGTTCCGGAGAGCTGCGGACGAGTGTCGGTCTCGTGGAGGCGAGACCGCCCTTTCAGTAACAAGGGGCCCCATATCCAGGGTGCCTCCTCCCTGGACTGTCGAGGGTATGGCGGGGCTCCGCATGCCGCCCATGGGAACCGCTGGTGGCAACCAACCTCAAATCGAGGCTGGCTTTTGACCACCGAGCAGGAACCCCACGCGTATCCGGCACAAACCGGCCAGACCGGTTTCTCAGTCAGCGATGACGGAACGGGCCAGTGAATTCGCTATTATCACTGGCCACCATTGTACACCACTGGCCGGAGCATTCGTCCAAATAAAGTCGAATCTCTTATAACGAAGAAAATTAACACATTTGTCGCTGCAATTAGCAATTTTATTCACAGAACTACATACTACTTTGTACTACAACATTTGATATCATAAGTTTTCCTCGACATTGTCATATTTGGTTTATTAATAATAATGACTATTGTGTCAGTGTTTAAAAAATTTCTGCTATTATGTATTATGGCTATTACTATATAATGCGCGCGTTTCGGCCTTCCTGTCATTAGGAGTTAGAAACTGTAAGTGGCTATGGTATTAGATTAGGAACCATTCATTATCCTAAACTCTGGACATGGTTCCCTATAGGCCTATACCTTTATGTTTATATCTTTCTACTCTTCACTTACTTGCCAGCATAGGTGGCATTGAATGTGCAGAGCCGACAGAAGACCGTGTTTATATTGGCTCATATTGAGAGTGCGGAGTGACGACCGTCCTAAAACCAGGAATAAGCTGCTGGTGTCCCTCGACAAAAGCAATGGGATTTCCTCTCACAGGGTTTTGGAAAATAGCTGGAAATAAAGGTCTGTGTGAAAACAAACCTGTTTGCATAAATGCACGTTTTGTTCAGCAGAAGGATTAATCTCCACCATGGTCTACCCCTACTTTTATAATTTCGAATCATAAATCTAATGGATAGGATTATAAAAGGGTTTTAGTGGACGCGTTCACTGCACCACTAGGAAGCCAATCTCCAGATCGAGCAATCTGGCTTAAACTTTCCTCCCTCTTCATTTCAACTCCCTGTCACTCTCCTTAACTCCCGTGACTTTTTCTTTATTTGAAGGATTGTTTATTGCCCGGCGCTTGGGCCGGGGGGGGTTACCGCGGGTAAGTTAAAAAATTTTAGGCGAGATTGGTTAGGTGCGGCGCAGATAGTCTGTAGTGAAGGAGCGCGCCCGACGCTCACGGGTGCCGGCCTCCCGCTGCGCTCCGCAGCAAACAGCTGTTGCTGTTCACCCAACCACACCAAAAAACCGACTCACAAAACGCTATGTGTAGCGTTAATAAACGAAACAATTAACTAAATTGCCCAATCAAAATACCAATTACCACAGGCACAATTCTTTTTTTTAAAGCAATATTTTTAGTGCCCGAGCGGGCAAGTGGAAGTACGTTAATGCTGGCTGGGGTGTCTTATAATAGTTGCTTCCGGGCCAGCGGGCCATGTTTATGAATGTCGAGACCTGGCCAGGGGCATCTCAACGTTTTCCTCGCTGCTGAGCCGCCTACCAGGCGGAGCTCTGCGAGGACTTGTCGAGCAAACCTGAGCCTGCCGTGGGGACGAGATCGCAGCGATCATGGGACATTTGCCTCCGCAGTGTGCAGCATTTGTGCAGTCCAAGTCCACGGGCAAAGCACTGGGAATTTATGGGTGGTACGAGGAGAGAGCCAGCGTGGTCTCAACCTGCGACGAAACCTTCCAGACCGGGAAAAAGAGGATTTGTTCTGGACATGCCTATTGTCCCGCGGGGGCGGGTCGGACGAGGGCATAGTTTGGCTCCGCTCATAGCTCTGATGCAGGCTTGAGATGTGGAACAACAAAAGACCAGGAAGACGAGGCTTCTCCAGCTCTGTCTCCCCCCCGAAGGGACCAGCCGGACCACCTTCCCCCCAACGTCCCGCGGGCAGGCCTTCACTCAGCTGCTCACCGTCTCTGCCCGGTTCCAAGATACGCGAAGCAGCAGAGATCCACAGCCGTCCCGGGTCCCCAGCCCAAGGCACAAGGCCGGAGGATGAGCTGGCCAGAAGATCTCCGGCTCGGGCAGCGGCCGCTCAGCACAAAAAAAAAGGAAGTCGACGACCCAGTTTTCAAGTCCACAGGCGAGGAGGGAAGAAGAAGCGGGCGGCCTGACAGGCCTCCTCTCCTCGACGAGAGAGCTGGAACGTTCCCTGTTCCCAAGCTCCAGAAAAAGTTCGCAGTGTTAGAGCTCATGGTCGTTTTCGGGGTGCCACCATGCCCCCATCTTCCCGCCGGCCTCCTGGAGTGATGCCAGAACTGTCATCCTCAACGTCCGCGCCATATAGTTGGGGGGCCCCGTAGGGGGGAAAAAAGGACCGTCTTGTTTCAGATTCTCGCAACATCGCCCAAATTCTGGCACAGATGTCTGTCCATACCGTACTTAATCATTTTAAGATGGGTGCCAAGATTGTGGCCCCCATCGGTACTGCCATATTGGTCAATCCCAATATGGCTGCCACCGCGAAAAAAACAAAAAGGCCCAGGAACATAACATGAACTACCACATTTTTGGGGTTTTCTGGGCCGTAAATCTGCATTCTGGTGTTATTTTAATGATTTGAGGTCAAGATTACCCCTCGAAGGTCGAAGTTTACTTCATCAAAGTTTAGCTATATAAAGGTGAATATCGGGTAAAATTCAGTATTTCTGTGCAAACATGCCAGCATTCTACCCCCATTTTTTTTTCCATTATAAGCATATATTGTTGTATCAATGTTTTATTTCACAATCCAAAAGCAATACTGATTTCTGGTGTCATCTCGAATGATATGAGGTCAGACAGTTTACCCCTCGGTAAGTTAACAGTAAAGTCATTTTGTGTCATAAAGAATAAAATGGTATCATGTATTTAGTGGAAGATAATGGTTTGCTGCCATTTAACCGTATTTCAAACGTTGTTTGGGAGGTCAAGGCAGGAGTCAAAACCGCATAACAACATGTGTGTGTTGCTGAATCAGCCCGCCAGTTTAAACCAGGTTGTAAGGTTAAGCCTAATGAGGCGAGCTGGTGTTCATGGTCCAGCATACAAAAGGACAGAGTGTGAAGGAGGCAAGAAAGGGCATGCATTTCT
>NW_011349154.1:11786-18032 GCF_000735185.1 Notothenia coriiceps | reverse complement strand
GAGTGAGAGAACAACGCACACACTTGATCCTGAAGCTCCGCACTGGCTGAACTGTACTGGCGGCGGAGTATATCAGCTGCTGTGCGGGCAGCCGTGGCAGCTCCACTACGCCGGGCGACGATCTGTCTCAGGCGGGCACGATCCTGTACCCTAGTAGCAGGCAGAGCGCTTGGCACTATGGCCTGGCTCGTGAGTGGTACAATCTGAACAAAGTGGTACTCCCTCAGAGGTGATAAACCACTATTCAGAGTGCAAGAGGCTTCCTCACCAAGGTCTCTCTATGACTGTAATTGGGGGTGTTTGAGGAGTGGTGCCTTCAAAAGGACACATCTCTTTCAATGTCCTGTCGGGGTGATTTTTATCATTTTACAGACCTAATTGATAAACCACAGAGCTTTCTCTACGAGGTCAAAGTGGTACTTGCTGCTATTGGCTGCATGCCATGTGGGCTTTGAGGGAAGAGAGGCTAGCAACATCCTTTGGGTCTGCCGTTTTATGAAAGGGGCTCGCAGGCTCCTCCCTGTTCTCCAGGGTCCTGGTGCCCTTATGGGACTTGGCAGTGGTTTTAGATGGGCTCCCTCTACCTCCATTTGAACCCATTGGAGGAGCTGACATGAAACACCTGTCCTGAGACAGTGCTGTTACTGCTCTGGCTTTGCCAAGCGACGTCGTGAACATTCATGCGCTTCTGATATCCTTCATGCCTCAGTTGCCCCGGGTCAAACGAGAGTGTTGCTGAAGCCCAACCCTGCTTTAATACCTAAGGTGTTGGCGCTCATGTACCGCATTGACATTGTGGCATTTCCTCCGCCCCTGTGTTCCTCTGAGGAACAGCGGCCGAATTTGCTGTGTCCAGTCCGTGCTTTACGCACCTATATGGACAGGTCAAAAGAGTTTTGTTGCAATGACCAACTCTTTATATCCTGGGCTAACCCTCAGAAGGGCAAGCCCGTTACCAGGCAACGGCTCTCCCACTGGATTGTGGAAGCGATTGCTCTGGCTTATACGAGTCAGGGTTTGCAGGCACTAACGGGCCTGCGTGCTCATTCTACTCGTGGACTGGCTACATCCTGGGCTTTGTTCAAGGGTGTTTCCATCCAAGACATTTGTGCAGCAGCAAGCTGGTCCTCACCGCTCACTTTTGTCCGCTTTTACAGGCTAGATGTCTCTGCTCCAAGTGTGGCCCGCGCAGTGCTGGGCCCCGTGTTGAGACAGGGTTCTACCTGTTAAGTTCTGGTTGTTTTGGTGATTTTTGAGATAAGCATGTCTAGCAATACGGGAGTTTCAATATCCCATAGTGAGACATCGAACGGAGTGTTATGAATGAGAACTATAGGTTACTTACGTAACCCCAGTTCTCAGAGTAACATGAAGTGAGATGTCTCACCAGACGGCCCTTCTTGCTAAGGCAAAGCGAGAAGAGGTGCTTATTTTGAATGACGCTGCGTCGTAGCGCAACCTACTTATAGGGTGGGTGGATTCCCTGACGTAGACGTCAAGATCACCAGCCAATCAGGATTGGCGTAATGAGATTGATGCTTCTGTTTGCATACACGTTGAGGCGCATCCCATAGTGAGACATCTCACTTCATGTTACTCTGAGAACTGGGGTTACGTAAGTAACCTATAGTTTCCAGTTTTTATGCTAAGCTAAGCTAAAAGGTTTGACCCTTGCCTAATGTTGAATGGACATATTGATATCAAACTTTTTGGAAGAGAGCAAACAAGCACATTTTGCAACGTTGAACCCCTCCTTTTCAATTTATTCATTCAATAATTGAGCTGAAAGGTTCCTATTAGAGACAAATTAGCTTGTCAGTGCTCTGTGATGGGCAAAATATGAAATGCAGACTCATTCTAAAATAGTGTCATCCATGAATATTCAGCATTTCTGTACTGTACTGTTTCTTGCTATCCAACATTTACGCCTATACTGATATCCCAAAAATAACCTTTATCCGCCAGTAGGCTACATTGTTTTTAAAGGGGACATATCATGCTTATGTTTTAGTTTCATAATTGTATTTGGGTTTCAACTAGAACACTTTTTTTTTCTTCTGCATGCTGTCTGTTTGAATATGTATTCACCCTCGGTGTGAAACGCTCTGTTTTAGAGCCTGTCTCTTTAAGCTGATTGGCTCGCCAGAAAAACCTGCACACCTTTACATAAAGTATGTAGTTCCAAAGCCAGAGGTGAAGATGGATGTGTGACAGTATATATTCTAATATGCCTGCATGTAACATCAGAGGTGGAGCCAAACCTGAACGGCTTGTTAAATCCCATGTTTTATGATTTAGGATCCCACAAAAAAAACGACTGGGATGTCTTATTTTATAGTTTACTGGTTGGTTATCACTCCAGATACACAAATGTATGCGCTCAAGCACTGAAAAGGACGTTTTTCATAATATATCCCCTTTAAAAACGAATTGTACAGCTGCATCAGGGACTGTTTTTATTGTTTGAAATTAGTTTTGTAATGGTACTTGTCTAATCCATAGGTGCCCATAAGAACACATGCCCTCTAAATATTCCCAACTGCTATCAACACATGCATCACATTCACATGCTGACTCAACATCGCTGAAATATGATGCTCTCTCCGTCTCCCTCCCTCTCTTCCTCTCTCCCTCTCTCCCATCTTTGCAAGGCTGCAATAGAAATCCCTCCTCTGTATCTATGGGAATACAGGAGTGCTGTGTGTCCTCTACCCTCCCCTCTACTCACCACCTCCCTCTGCATATAAGGGAACGCTGGCTGCCCCCCCTCCCCTCCCCACGCCACCCCTTTCCTCTTAGACACACTTTCTATCTGACACACTCTCTCAGGACGCCCCTGTGAGCCGGCTAGGTAAAACTCGGCACTGGATGAGAGTGAGAGGAGAGAAAGAGAGGGAACGTGTGTTTATGTATGTGTGTGTGTGTGTGTGTGCTGCTGCATCGCTGAGCTACAGAGACCGGAGGCGAGGAGAGCGTTTGTCCTTGAGACTGACTGACTGACTGCAGCTGTAGAGCGGAGGACCAGCCGGTGGATGAAACTGACAGTAAGTGCAGTAAGATGAGCGGATGGTGAAGAAGTGAATGAATGCTTCTTTTAATTACAGCTAATGTGGTTTTCTTACTGTCTGCTTAGTAACAGTCCAGTGGAGTGTTTGAATGGAAACAGAGGTGTGTGTGTGTGTGTGTGTGTGTGTGTGTGTGTGTGTGTGTGTGTGTGTGTGTGTGTGTGTGTGTGTGTGTGTGTGTGTGTGTGTGTGTGTCCCCGACCAGGTGAAGGTCTACTGTGTTCCCAGGTGAACTCATCTCTCAGGCTTCTTATTGGCTCCCATCAATACTTACTGTTCAGTCTCTGTACGACTTTGTAATCAGTTCAGTTGCAGTTTGTCTACATCAGTGTTTGTCTGTCGTCAAGAAAGATGTCAGTAAACACAACATTACTGTACAGCTCCTCTTCTTCGCCGCTTCTGTTGATCGATCGTTATTAGTTCTGCATCTATAATTGGAAGTCATCATTTATGGAGACCCTCCAAAACGAGTCATTATCATGTGTAATCTTGCAGAAAATTACATTTTGACTGCTGTTCCTTCGCCATTGCCAGGAACCAGTGGACTGTGTTGAGCAGGGCTGAAGGATGACCAGAAGGTGGGCTTTACTGAGAAGAGGACCCCGAAAGCCTGGAGAAGGGTGGTGTCGGGTGGGGGGGTCATGAGGCAATTATGGGCCTGGCGTTACATTTTTGCCTGGAGTGTGGATATCCCAGCAGTGCCCTCATGGGTGCATCTGTATGATCAGATGATGGAGGACAGAGATGGTGGAGGATTAGAAGCAAGAAGGGAAGGATGTGATGGAATCAGAGGAAGATTATTGGTGGTGTCGTGGGGTGAGACTGGCTCACCTGTGGAGCTGCGGACAGAATGTGTTAGAGAGGCTGGCTCTAAATACAAAGGGAGATAGAAAGCCAGCAGGCGAAAAAACATAAAGCTGTGGTAGTCTTTTTTTTGTTACCTTCATGACAGGAAAGCTCTTTTATTCTCCATGTATGTCTGTGTTGATTTGTTTAGTGTAGACATGCTGACAGGGAGCCGGAGGGCTAAATTTGCCACCTGTGGAGATTAAAGTGATATGATAAGATAGACTGCCGGTTTGTGTGAGTGTGGTTATGTGAAAGTGCGTATAATAGTCCCTGACATCAGCAGTAGGTGTGTGATGCTGACTCCGAGGATTTTATGTGTGTGTTGGGCCCGCACCGGTGGCTCCTCACCTGAGACGGTTCTGGGAACCAGGTGTGTGTGTGTTTATAAATGGGGGATAGCTAAAAAAGAATGTGAATGAACCACCTCTGTAAAAGTTAAATGTCAATTTCCCCCCCCCTTTTTAAGTAAAATACAATGTAAAATACTCCAATATAAATAAAGGCATATAGACCTTTTTTCAAAATTACATTTTTACTTAGGAAAATACCGTGTATTTAATCATATGAACCATGGCTAGCAGCTTTAGATGTGTTGATGACACCTGGATAAATCAGAGCCATCATTGTGTGATATTATCACCTGTGCTTTTCCTACTATGATGAGTCGAGTGATAAATGCCTATAAACTGGACACAGGAAGCACAACTGTTAAACCAATAGAGATTGTTAAGATAATGAAGCTGCAGTAATCCACATTACTAGGTATAAAATTAGTAAATCTAGATTTTAAATTAAACAGAGCTCTGTGTACACTGAAAAACTAATCTCAGGTTAATAAATGAAAGTTTGTTTGTAACAAAATTAAATAGAGTTGAGGCAATACAGAGATGGTTACTTTCCTAAATGAATGAATACATGTGTGTTTGACACATTGTTAAGGCAATATAGCCCAAAAATAGAACAGAACATTAAGGAAAAAAAGACTACCAGTTAGCAACTGGGTGTCATAACAGATCAACTGGAGTGAAAGGACAAACTTTAATATTTTGTACACATCTCTTAAAGGCAGCCATTTTAAAAGTTAAACTTCCTCAAGTGAAAGTTTTAAGTTAATGCTGAAAGTATTACAAAGCTGGAGTTTAATTTAATTTATTGGCAACATAATTAAATCTAGGTTTAAAAGTGTTTAAAGCGTCTTTAAACTAAATATTTCAGATTTAGGCTAGTTATACGGATTGGCGCACCATCATGTCAAATTAAACCACAGTTTTAATTGCTTTTTATTGCTTATAAAATAATTTGACCTTATCACCCTTGTGGTTAGTTGTGTATAGCATAGACTGTAGCTGCTGCAAATGTAAAATAAATATGTCCACTAGGAGGCAGTCCAGCCAAGTTATTATAAGGGTATGTAAACCACCTTTAAGATCCTGAGATTCTTCAATATTTCTCTGTGCATTTGGTGTCAAATACTCATACAATGATCCCAAATTAGCCCCAATGAAATCCTGTATGACCGAATGCCTTCCTGTGCATATATGTTTCCTAGCGCTGACTCACTTCCTCCCCAGTGGGACTGTAGGATGGCCTGATAAGTGAAAAGCATTTAAAGACCATTGACCCTCTGAGGATAGCGGCAGCAGGTCCCAGTAGCTCTAAGTGACATTTCTATGGTTACGTAGCTTTAAGCATCTCCCTTAGGCTTACTAAGGTTTCTGTTGTGTGTGTGTGTGTGTGTGTGTGTGTGTGTGTGTGTGTGTGTGTGTGTGTGTGTGTGTGTGTGTGTGTGTGTGTGTGTGTGTGTGTGTGTGTGTGACCTCTGATCCCTTTACAGTGCGCTCCAGATCAATAAAATGAAACTGATCCTTTTCCAATCTGTCTTTCAATACATCATTTAATGTATCACTTCCCTCCCATTCATCTATTTAAAGATACCATGCATAAAGAACACAGCTATTCCATTTCTATATAATATTTCTCTCTATCTTGTTTCCCTATCTTAGTTTCAGCTCCACTTTCTTCCTTTTCTTTACTTTTACTTACCCCACCACTCCTTTTGTAAACCATTGAAGTGTCTGCAAGGTACTGTGTCGCTGCGACGAGACAGTGGTGTTTGCCCACAGTGTCAATAGTCTTTCCCTCTGTCTCAGTAATTGATGGATGACTGTGAGTCAGGCATAAACTAAGCAGATTACACTCACTAGAGCTGTGTGTGTGTGTGTGTGTGTGTGTGTGTGTGTGTGTGTGTGTGTGTGTGTGTGTGTGTGTGTGTGTGTGTGTGTGTGTGTGTGTGTGTGTGTGTACTACGTACGTAATAGTTGTAGTACGTACT
>NW_011349154.1:0-6012 GCF_000735185.1 Notothenia coriiceps | reverse complement strand
TTTGGACAATCAACAACTACACAGGATCAAAGCCAACTTCATGGCAATTGCAGGTATGCCCGGTGTGGTCGGTGCTATTGACGGGACGCACATAAAAATAATTGCGCCATCAAAAGATGAGGACGTGTTCGTCAATAGAAAGAAAGTACATTCCATCAACACGCAGATTGTTTTCATTCATCATGATAGGGGGACTTGAACGGCGGTATGGGCTGTTATTGAAAGTGTTTAAGTGCTGGAAATATGCTCATTGGATAATAGTTTGCAGGGTGCTTTTAATTGCCCCCTTGATTTAATGCAATTTACGTATTTTTATTGTTTGCTCTCTCTCTTTAACGTGCATATACAACGTCATTATCGTGGTCTACACAAACTTGTCATCATGCGTGTATTCTGCTAACTGCACTGTCCATAACTATTTGATAGGAATACATTTCTAGCCTAGGCTATTTCCTTGTTTTTCGGTGATTTAGTGGGCTCGTTTGTGGGATGTTGCGGATGAGTTTCACTGAGACCGCCTGCTCTGAACAACCAATCACCGTACTGACCGCTTCTAAACTCATGCACGAGAATCGACGTAATCCATAGCAACGGCGCGTCACTGTTAGTTCACTCTTAGTGATTTATCCTTAGTATGAGTAGGTCCCAGCGGCTTTGTGAATAACTTTTAAGAAAAAACTCCTACGTAAAATGTTTTAGCGCGAGTTAGGAGCACTCCTAGCGGTAAGATAAAATGCTTTGTGAATACGGCCCCTGATCAATAGGAGGCTGGCAGTTACTGTTAACTAGTGTCATGTAATTACAGAGAGCTAGATGAGACGAGATACCACTCTAATGCCTGTACAATAAATGTGAAACCGGAGCCGTCAGAAGGTTAGCCTAGCTTAGCATAAAGACTGGAAACAGAGGCAACAGCTTCTAAAAAGAAAATGTGCTGTTCTATTTTTGTTTTTATTTATTTAAAGTATGTCTTTGAGTTAGAGTTAGAGGCAGATTCTTTGATACTTACCGTTAGAGCTATGTTAGCTTTTACAAGGATTTATGCTAAGCTAGGCTAAATGGCTGACGGTAGCTCAACCTAAAAGGAATCTTTCCTTTTTTAATTTAATAGACAAAGACAGAGAGAAAAACAGAAGGAGAGGGGTAGAGAGGCACATAAGACGTTGAGAAAGTGAAAAATTATGTTAAAGAACATTTTGCGTAATTAGAGATGAGATCACGAGAAAGAAGACCAAAGGAAAATAAGGGACAAAAGCATAATTTGAGGAACAGGTTTATGAGGTAAAAGACAGCTGGACAAAGAAAGAAAGATAGATCAAAGAGACACCACACAGAGATATATTTTTTAAAAAGGACTGCCCCCTCCTAGCAGCGTAATGGCCATGTCACATCAGCTCTGGATGAGTGGCAGGCCACACGGGCCCCATCGCTGGGAGAACCTGGGTCCTGGGCAAAGAGGCCCGGCCATCTGAGTTCTTTGCCCAGGGGGAGGTGAGTGTGATGGGGCTACTGTCCTGGCTGCTCCTCCTCCTCTGTGTCCGCTCTTATCAGCGATATTGACGGTGATGTGCTCTGAAGTCTGAGGGCCAGACTGGCATATGAGCTGGCTAAAGACCAACTGCCCTCTTTGCTTTTGGCCTTTTTGAGTCCGTGCTTCAAATTGGCTGTCAAACGTGTGCATGAAAGACGACTGCGGTGTGGCTGGGAGTGTGTTTCTGTTGAAATGATATAACCAACATTGGCTAGAGAAATATCCACAGATTTCATCTCCTTATTGGACTCAATGCCCTTTGCCTTGTCCCTTTAAAACACGCTCTTTTCTTTTTACTGAAGGTTAAACTTGTATTTGTCATTCAAATATATCAATATATTGTCTAAGATTTCATCACACAAGCCCCAACACACACACACACACACACACACACTCACACAGGTCTCCGTCCCTGATCGATGGTCCGGTGCCAGAATACTGATCCCTATCGACCAATGAAATTGTTCACAGACAGCGTTTCCAATCAATCAGGGAGCGATAGTGGGGAAACGGGCGCCACTCACGTCCCCGTGGTGATTGTAAAGAGCAGTGGATCCTGATAACAATCACCGATGGTGTCAAAAACACAAACGCCCCCCCCCCTCCTCCCCCTGCTCTGTAAAATCATCTGTTTAATTACAGTAAACGTGCATGTGAGTGTGTGTATGCAGGTTTAAGCGGGGGACGTGAGCAGGTTTAATCATGCTCCTGTGGGGTGTAATTGTCAATCAAGTTGGGTATGTCCCACAGAGTGTAATTAAATGTACCCCCTATTCACTCCCTCTGTCCTTTGTTATGCCCTTTGCAATATGGTCTTCTAATGCAGCAGTCGGTATGATCATTCATATTATTTTACCGAATACAATCTATTATTTAAGCTGCAAACAGTCAGACATAAATAGTTTAGGTAGATGCAGTAGGTTGAGGGAATTTGGATACAACACAAGAAGTAGTTTAGCCAACATCTCTTAAGGATTATACCGGGGATCAAATAATTTCCATTATTAAATTGGGCGATTTGCGAGAGATAGAAGAATTTGTGCAGCAGAGGCTAAAATATCCTGAACTATAGTCCCTGTTATCTTCAAAAATATATTCTACAATTACCATAAGCAACTTATCCACATTTTCATTAGACCGTAAATGATTATGTAATTGAAAATGCCTTTTAATAGTAGGATTTGGTCCTAATATGTGTAGTCCCATGCCCAGCAACAAACGTTATTGGTACATAACTTTATTAGTAAACTGACATAATATGTCATACAAATTTATAATATGCGTCCCTATGTGGAGTGTCCCTTTTTAAAATCTCCCTTTCTCTTGTCTCTCCAGGCTTCCCCTCCCTGTCTCTGGCTGACCAGATGAGTCTGCTGCAGAGCGGCTGGATGGAGATTCTGATCCTTCGAGTGGTGTTTCGCTCGCTGGCCTTGGAGGACAAGCTGGTGTACGCCGAGGATTACATCATGGACGAGGAGCAGTCGAAGCTCGCGGGGCTGCTCGACCTCAACAACGCCATCCTGCAGCTGGTGAAGAAGTATAAAGCCATGGGGCTGGAGAAGGAGGAGTTTGTGGTCCTCAAAGCTATCGCACTCGCTAACTCAGGTAAGGTTACTTACTCATTTGTCAATACAGAAATTAGGCCCATGTTTAGCCATTATAGCATTTTGCTTCCATGGAAGGTTGGTTGGGCCTTCACATTTTGTGGACTATTGGATTGATTGTCATGAACTTATGTAAAGACATTCATGGTCCAAAGAGGATGAATCCTAAGAATCCAAAAGCTTGTTTTTATTTTGAAAATAAAAAGTAGATAACATTTAAATCCTTGACATACCTTAATTCCTGACTTCCCTCTTTTCCTTACAGACTCCATTCAGATTGAGGACTTGGAAGCAGTTCAGAGACTCCAGGACGTCCTTCACGGGGCCCTTCAGGACTACGAGGCCACCCACCGCCTGGAGGACCCTCGGCGGGCCGGGAAGCTAATCATGACCCTCCCTCTCCTCCGTCAGACAGCCGCTCGCGCTGTCCAGCACTTCTGCAGCATCAAACAGGACGGCCGTGTGCCCATGCACAAACTGTTCCTCGAACTGCTGGAGGCCAAGGCCTGACCCCAACTCAGACTACCCCAAGCTGCTTCCTGACCCCCCGCAGTGGGTAACAGGAAGTGAAAGATAACGGGTAATGGTGGGGTTTGACACCATGTATTTGTCCATTTCAGCTTTGACTTAAAGTTTTGATTCTGCAATCGGCAGGAAGTATGTTTTATAGGCAGGCAGACGAGACATTTTAGAGCAAAATCCTTCCAACTCCCAATGAAAGTTTGAATGAATTGGTTTAATTGTCTCGACAACCAGGACATTTTCATTGTTGCTGTTTGCGCTGACCTGCTACGAAAAAGTCTAAAAGCGGAGAGACAGCATTAGAGCAGAAGAAAGCACGTTCTAGAGATATTTATATCAACATGCCAAACGTAGAGCTTCTTTTGTCAAAAGACCCATGATACTTGAAGATCCTGATGGATTATTTCATCCATCTTGAAGCCTGTTAATCTGCATTCTAGTGCATTTAGAGAGCCTTTTGATGATTTGATTTTGTTTTGTCCTTTTGAAGAGTCAAGGTCAATGTGTCCTAAGAGGTAAGTCTTGCCAAAGAGTAAAGACTCGTACTATTAATACCAGCATTGGTCCACAATAATATAATGTGGCCTGTAAGACATTCACATAAACATGTATTCCTGCTGTGTTGTGTATAGCAAATTATCTAACCACTACATTCATATATAAACAATTAAAGGGAAGCTATAAAGTGGTCGGCATCTCTTATAACAATAAGCGGCGTCCTTATTTTAGTAGAAATGTTCAGGGAAAGAGTACTTAATGATACTAATACAATTGTTTGACAGCAAAGTGTTATTTATTTAAAAGTGGCTCTGTTGGTTTGCTGTTTATTTTTATTTCCTAATGTGGCATTAACAAAGAGTAGATTTAAGACATTACAGTGGATAATACTTTTTTAAAAAGATTTTTAAATGATATCATTGTAAAATAATTTTTTACTAGCTTCTCTGCTACAGCACTGATGTACCATATAATTTCTTCGAGGCAACATGATTATAATTGGAGAACGTACTTGAAGATCATAATGTCGTAGAGTTGATGTAAACACGTAGATTAAAATGTAACTATGTAAAATGGCTGCCACACTGTATAATCTGGATTAGCGAGGCATTTGATGTCCTTTCTACGGTAGAAGTCTATGTGTAGGATGAAATTTGTGCACTACTTTAGCCATAAAGTCTGGGGAAACTGGTGATGGCGCTCTGTAAATCTGTGTTTTGTGTGAAGAGTAGTTATATCTAAAACTTGTCTTTTTTTCCGCACATGATAAATGAAGGGAATAAACTGGGTAGGAAACGCAGTACAATGAATAAAGGTCTTGCTCCTTAAGGTACTGTGACACTATAACGTGCATATTTTTGTGACAAGATGACGGCAGCAGTATGCCGGATTAAATGTATGTACTGTACGTTTCGCTGTATATACGTCATGTCTTATGCCAACAGAGATGTTTAAAGATGCAAATAAGCTTGGTTTGGATGAGCTGTGCCGTGCTATTTCATTCTCAGGTGGATTCTTGGGCAATAAACATGATCCCCTTAATGCAAAGCTCATGTCATAAGTGTCGTCTTATTCAATAAAGAGAAGAAAGGCTCATTTATTAAGAGCTGGTAAGGGGGTGCAGTCTATTTTCACAGTCTGACAATGGACAGTCATTTCCAAGTCAGAACCGTAATGGCACATTTAGGCCATCATAGCCCAGTTGGATGGAGATTTATAATTAACAGCTATAATGTAATGAAGTCTAACAGTGGCTCCGAGGGGTACCGGTCATCTCAGGCCTGTTCAGTCTGATGAAGCAGAGGCAGTCCACTCATCGCTTCATCATACAATTATACAACGTCCCTCTCAGCATTTATTTAGATTTATAGGTCAAAAGTAAGTCTTGGCCCGCTTTGATTCAAATCCCCTTGTTTAGCCTTTATAATCAGTAGACATACACTTAATAAATATAATTAGTAAGCACTGCAGATACAAGGATATTTTTTTGCTTAAAAGTCCCATATTGTAAAAAGTGAGCAGGAGTAGGTTTTTATACAAATGGATCAGAACAAAAAGAGAGAGAATCTATTTTACTGAAACTTTCAGAATCTCTTAACACAGAGGGGACACATATTAATTTATAAAAAGTGGATTCTGAATGATAGGTCAATCAATCAATCAATCAATCAATCAATCAATCAATCAACCAATGTTTATTTATATAGCCCAATATCACAAATGTTACATTTGTCTCAGTGGACTTCACAGTTTGTACAGAATATCAGTATGACAATACGACACCCTCTGTCCTTAGACCCTCACATCCTACAAGGAAAAACTTCCAGAGAAAACCCACAGTTTAAAGGGAAAAATGGG
>NW_011349153.1:423-7809 GCF_000735185.1 Notothenia coriiceps | reverse complement strand
TACCGAACACCATGCAAACAAAGCAGATTGATATGATCTGCAGGGAGGTGTTCATCACTGTACATTGAGCTGTCTCGCTCCTGCCTGACAGAACAAACTGAAGGAGAGCAGATTAGTGTTTGTATGAGAGATATGTGCCGTCATGAGGAGAGCCAGTCCCTCTGGGTCAAATAGCATTGATTTGATCCGCCTTACAAGGGGGGTGTCTTCAGGAGAAATCAGATCATTCAAACCAAGTGCGTAAAAATGTGTCCTTGTTGCTTTATTATTCTATTATTTATCAACTACTCAAAGGATTCTGTTGATTTGATCAAAACGTGTTTTTCTTTTCTCTAGGAAAAATCATCTCCACTTTAAATCCTCTGTATTTCAGGGACTTGCTTACTCTATTTGTTTCTTGGAACTAAATCATTCAGGATGTTAAAAGCATTCACAGAATGACTACTTCAGAAATCTTTCTCAACCAAGAAAGCAGCCTTTCACATCACATTCACTTAAGTCCATTGTCATTTGAGTTTCATCCAAACCCTCATCTGAAATCAAGCTTTTATCAATGATTAAGTTTTAATGCAGTCAATGGATTCATTAAGAAATTAAATTGTAATTTATTTACATAAGCTGCAATGGTTGAATGAAATGTCTCGTGTTATGCGTGCAAGATGAATTCATCTGGATAATGAAGTCACTGAGTGTTTTTTCATCGCAGTGCCTTTGATTTGGTCAACATCCACCTTTTCCATGATGCCTCCAACCTGATTGCGTGGGAGAAGAGCCCCTCTGTGTACTCCGGGACCAGGCAGAAGGCGCTGGGCTACGTCTTAGACAGGTAGGAACCCAACGGACGCCTTTCATCCAGACTGTATTCCTGAACACAGTTCTCATTGACATGTGAGAAAGAGAGGCTGTGGGGAGAATCCCTGCGTATGAAACCTCTCTCTATTTATCCTGCATCTTGTTTAAGTGAATTTCCACAATATGTATGATTTATAAGTAATAGAAACTGATATTTTCTTTGCATTTTCTATGACCCCCATGTCTGGGACGTATAATTAAGAAAATAACAATATGTTTTGATCTGCTTATAGACTACTGTATAATTACAGCAGTTACCCCTCATAATGCTGCACAACAATACGTATATCCAGCTTACAACATATTCACCATATTTGCTAGGTCTTCATCACTTACCCAGAAACAATGGTTATAATTGGTTATTGGTTATCATTTTTAACCTTCATTAAAGGAACAAATAACTTATAAACAGATTCACATGTATATCTTCCAATACCTTTTGAATTGTGTTACTTCTGTTAAATAACCTAGTGACCAATGACAATGATTACATTATATGCATTATAACAGGGATAAGAATACTATATCAAATATATTTAATACATTACATATATGAGAATTCTAATACACTATAATCCTTGCAAAACAATGTCAGTAAATGACCAGAAAATATGAAGTATGATGAGGCTTGACTGAATAAGTGTTTATAAAATGCTTATAATGGGTTTAATATGCAGATTATAAAGCATTTTAAGTGTGTTAATAATGCATTAGAGACATAGGTGTCATCCATTATGTAAACAATGTTTTAAATGTTCAAGTATTGTAAATGTAGTCAACTGTCAAACTTGAATATATACAGTAATGGAGGTTTAGAGTGAGACTGGAAAAGAAGCAGTGGGATTAAATCTGTCTAAAGCAGGGGGTCTTACTCACTACACGGTCTGTGGACTCCTCTTTTATCTGTTCTTCTTCCGTCCCTCTCCTCCTTACATAAGCATATTTCGTTTCTTGAGGTGTAATCCCATATTTGACGTTTTTGTCCCACTCCCTAGTCCCTACATGCAAGTAGCCAAGTAGTTGTCAATTGCCCATTTGGGAAATGCTACTGAATCACAAACACTTTGGTCAAATTACTTAAAAAATACTGACCAGATTGCCAAGATATTTAAATGTTTTGTTTTCGTGACCCTCGCCTTTTTTTGCCTGGGACCACCCTCTGCTCAAAATGTCCCATTGATACACCTCGAAATGGGTTTGATCAAAAATAAATATAGGATGAAAATATTTTCCCCAATGGACAAATCCTAATTCCATTGCAATGACATTTACAGAACATTTTCATGTTCCTTAGAGGTGTCACCATTTCTACTTTGGACACTAAAACTCAAAACCGATTGGTCTTATCTCAGTCAAATCTGAAATAGAAAGTCCATAGAGGATGAACCCTAAGTTGTTGGTCATCTCCGACTCCTGTTGAACTGCCAAAGTTCCCAGTCTCATATTAGGCGTATTATTCTCTAAGTATCTAATCAACTGTTTAATACCTTAAGCACATTCTTGCTCCCAAGAGGATCAACCCTGAGAATAACATTTAGCATTTTCACTTCTGCTGGGGAGGCTTTCAGAATCCTATTGGAATGGTAACGATGTCTTCACTCTGGGTAAAGCCAGCCTCTGTACAAACAGGCGAGGCCGTCCATTCATAGGCCGGCTAATGTGATTTATGGGATATCCATTTGCAGCGCAGCGGCAGGAGAGAGTGCATGGTGCAACCCTGCTCCATACCTGGCCACGCTAACACACAATAAAAGCCTTGCAGCAGGTGACCTCCCATTCAAATGGCATCAGAATGCACGACGCGCCCACCAACCCCACTCCACCCCCCCTCCCCACCCCTGCCCCGCCTCCACTTTGACTAACTACATGCGTATATGGGTGGCATACATTATCAGAGGGCTCTCTGATGCTCGTGAATTATGAGGCTCCTCTCAAAGTATTCTCTATAAGAGGTCATATTTTACCTGTGCTTCATTCTTGATTTGATGTAAGAATGGTCCGCTTTTAATGGACAGAGAAGCTGGAGTTTTGCCTTTTTATTATGCCGTAACTTACCTGGATTTACTGGCATGATGCAGTTTCTAAAGCAGCGCTGTTGTCGCTTACGTTTAAGTGTTTTCATTGTATTTCCTCTGCTTTCATCATGCTTTTTCAGCTGATTTATTTCCCCTTCCTTGTAAATACACCTAAATAGCGGCGTGTCTGAGGTTTAGCTGGGGGGCTGAGGGGATTGAATAGAAATGGTGTTGGCTGAGTGGCAGTTTCCACGCTCCCTCTTTCTAAATCCCCTTTGTGTTGTGAATGGTAACCTTGTTGTTACTTCTAGGCCATATCATTTAAAGGTTCTTTTTTTACATGGATGGCGGGGTGGTGGGTAGAGGGTTCTATGTTCCGGCTCCCCTAATATAGGAGGAAGAAATGATTTACTTAAGTGAAAGTAGCAATACTACAGTGTAAAAATACTCAGTTACAAGTAAAAGTCCATTCAAAATGCGACTTAAGTAACAGTAAAACAGACATCAAATCTAAATATACTTTAATTACCAAAGGTACCATTTAAGTGCCATATATTTAGAATATATTGTATTATAATTTATGCATGCATTAATTAGTTTACCCTTCAATGTTGCACTTGGTAAAATATGGTTTTATTGGAATTTCTTTATATAATACTGAGTGGCTAAACCTCTAATAATATATAATAAGGAATTATTTGATTTATATTTGTATTAATATTCTAATATCTGCAGTGTAACTTCTAACTACAGCTCTAAAACAAATGCCATTTTCAGAATAATATATATTTTATCAGTGGATTATCATTAATGTTTTAAACATTTCGATTTTGCAGCTGGTAAAGGTGGAGAGAACTTTTTTTAGACAGCCAGGTATTTCCAGCAATAATAATACATCACAATGCATTAGTCAAATTCAGTTCATGTATCAAAAATATGAACCTGTAAAAGTAACTAGTAACTAATGTTGTCAAATAAATGAGGTGATATATATATATATATATTTGCCAACAAGATGTAGTGGAGTAAAGCATAAAGTAGCAAAAACTAAAGTCCAAGTACTTCCATTTCTTACTTAAGTACAGTACTTGAGTATATGTACTTAGTTACATTCCTCCAGTGCTGCTAGGGGTACAAGGGGGGGGGGTGGTGGCATCGCGCCTCACTCCCTCACTTTGGGGGACACTTTGGGGGACACTGTCGGACGCAGATCCGGAGCGGCGGAGTGAGAAAGAGCTGGCGGTGCAGAGGGAAGGGGGGGAGCACAAAGGAGGCTCGGCTCTGTAAAGGGCAGTGAATAATGGGCCGGTCCTTTCACAGAGGCTGCTAACCTTTTGGCAGCCACCAGCAAACTCCATTCTCCTCCGCCAATCTGGGAGGACAATGTCCCCGGGCCGGCTTTGAATGCTGCGCTACCACCAACAGTGTTCCATTCAGGCTGGTTGGGAACCATCTTTTTGGCCATTGTCCTAACTCTGACTCCAACCTCCAGAAAGCAAAGCAGAGCAGGAAAAGGGACAGGGGGAATATCTAAAGCCAAACTCCCCCCTCCTTCCCTTCTTCTCTCTGCCTTCTCTGAGCTCTAATCTCTCAGGATTGGAGAGACCCCTGGTAGACCACCACACACACACAGACTGTAATATCCCTGATGGGAAATAACACTGCCTGTGAATATAAAACGTTGTGCAATATACCCTCGGACAATTTACTCTTTAATTTTCCTTCAATTTATTTACAATCTGTAAACATTACCAGATACTTATATACTTCAATATTTGTATATGGTCATTTTTTTTTAATATACTGCAACTTGTTTGTTAACTATGGTGTACTTATCTCTTATTTGTTTTACTTATTGTGTTTTTTATTAATAACGCCTGCATACTTTTTTATATAGTATCTAAGTCTACTCTTAATCTGCTCTATACCCTAGCTGTTGTAATACTGTAAATCTCCCCGTTGCGGGAAAAATACAGGAATTCTGATTCTGAAAAGGCAGGGGGGGGGGGGGTGAGGGGGGGGGGGGGCTGAGTTCCATCAGGAGCCTGATCACACAGTTCTGCTGCGGAGCATCAAACTCCAGCCTCCACCTTATCTGAGACGCAGGCTAATAATGCAGCTTACGGCCCATTGAGGAGGCATCTGATAAGCCTTTCCCTTTGTGGCCCTTTTAACTGCTAAATGGTGTTTATCTCCAAAGTGCTTCAAGGCCTCAGGGGAACAATGCTGAGAAGGAACAGCATTTAGCCGGCCAGACCTGACTATTGAGTCACATCAAAACAGCTCTGCTCTATAGCGCTGATGTGTGGACTTCCAAGCTTCAAATGCATCCCCTGCCTGTGTTCCTGTCCTTTGAAAGTGAGCACATGAGCTCCAAGAGTTATTTACCTTGTTGAATCAGCTATGCCTTGATGTGGAGAATCACTGTTTTATAATTATGTCCAGGATTAATAGTGTTTGAGGCAAACAATGTAAAAAAATTAAAAAAACGTCATACTCCATGGACTA
Source organism: Notothenia coriiceps (assembly GCF_000735185.1). NCBI lineage: Eukaryota > Metazoa > Chordata > Actinopteri > Perciformes > Nototheniidae > Notothenia > Notothenia coriiceps. Next base: position 2,434 of record NW_011349153.1, on the reverse strand, counting down.
GTGCAACATTCAAATTCCAGGATGGACAATATTTTTGTAATGCTAAATGTTTTGAAATACCATTTAGTATGTAGCTGCCAAGATATCCCGCCATACCAATTATTTTCTTAAGACCTAACAAGACAATTGTTTCGAGCATATCCCTTAAAGAAATTGCACTCTAATCATTTTAATATATTTTTCAATGATAATAAGTCTATAACTATGATGCATAAATGATCATTCCCTCCAATATCGTGAACAATATCGCATTTGCAATATCTTTCAAAGCAATGGCAATAAGTAATTGTTTCCAAAGGGTGCAGCCCTAACGATATGCATGGTGTGTTTGCAGTGCAAAATAACCTTGTTTAGGTTTTCTCTGTGAGACAGCTGATGTGATGGAAGTGATGGTGAAACCCCTGGCCTCTCTAGAGGCTGGAAAACATGTCTGCTGAATGAGACCGTGAAATGATAGCATGAGATAAAATCAACAGGTTCTTTTCCACTTCCTTAAAAAATAAAATGCCTTTTGTGTTTTGGAGTTTGTTTCTTTTTTCCAACCCCCATTCAGAGTGGCTGGTCCGGTTCAGGGGAGAACAGTTTTACATTACAACTGTGAAATCCTGGCATAAAGGCGTCCTTTGTGGCGTGCCATTATTTTCACACAAATATAGTCCATTGTCACAGTGCTGAAGTTAATTTGATCAACATTGGGGACATTTAACTGTTTTGTCGGCTGAAAAGACTTGTTTCATGCTCATTTTCCGGGCATTGAAAAGCAATGATTGGCAGAAAAATAATGTTGCCGTTAACAATTCAAAGCAATTAGTTTCCCATGGGGAGGCAGTGGTCCGCAATGGCCACCAAACAGCGATGCTTTGTCATTTTATGGACGGTCATCAGTCAACTGTCAGAGGGTCTCAAAGAGCCCTCCAATCTAAATGTTTCCCTTTGGGCTTTTCCCAGAACAACAGGCTGAAAGAGCACAGAAAGGACGGCCAGTTTCCAGCCAATAGACATGTTGAGCTGCAGGAGGGAGGACTGGAGAATCACAGAGGTCCTCCATGAGGGCAGAAGCATTTATTAAACAGAGCAGTGTGTGTCCACTTCAAGTTATAGCAGCAGTGTTTCATTACGACATACAGCAGCTATATTAGAGTGTGTGTGTGTAGATTTATCTTGCTTATCCTCCCGATTTGTATTTATTAGCAATGCCACAATTATTTTGGTATTATTTGGCTGTCCAATATTTATTTATTTACACACAGTATATTGTAATATCTCTAATTACCTTATTTATTTTACCAGCTAGCACAGGCATAGCTAAACGTACCTTGTGTTGTAGCCCACATTGATATGTGCCCCTTTCTGTGTCTATGTTCCCATTAAGTATAGTCTGCACCTAAACCCAGAAACCAACAGGTGTTCCTAAACCTAATCACTTCCTCACAGGGCTTCACTATGTCAGTCAATAGTAACTTGACGAGACACAATTACTTATTTCTATTTCAGTTTTGTGCAGTTCCACTATTAGGAAAAGAACACAGGTGAGCACAGACACAGGAATAGTGAGTGTACGGCCCGATCACACTGAGACAAGTCGCTACAAATGCTATGTTCAAATATTTAATGTTTACTGCTGAATGCGTATTTTCGCAATTCCAAACTTGTCCAGCCAATCAAATGATGCAATAGGCTTCAATATTTTAAAACGTTATGCTGTTTTTATTCAGGTTACATTGTATTATATGATGGAGGGCAGCTGTGGCTGAGGGGGTGGATGGGCTCCTTCCTTTCAGAGGGTCAGTGGTCCGATTCCCAGCCCGTACAGTCAACATGTTGAAGTGTCCTTTGGAAAGCTACCTAAACCCAAATTGCTCCCGGAATCAAAGTGTGTGTAATTAGTTTTGGAACGTCTTTCCTTAATAGAATAATATTTAATTTATTGTTAAAGAGCATCTTGCAGGTTTTTATTTTTTCTACATTTATGCTTAAACTTGCTTGAAAATTACAATTAAAAAAGTGAATG
>NW_011349153.1:0-411 GCF_000735185.1 Notothenia coriiceps | reverse complement strand
AGGATTTGATATGTTTTACGAGACATAAGGGCAGGAATTCAGAGGGAAAGGAGCAATTTTGAGCTCTGCTCTTAAAAACTGCTTTTTTTTAAGGTCATATTACATCATACAGGGGACACATCTCCGCTCTCTGACCGCGGGTATAGTAGAGTTGCGTTGAGTAGAGCGGTTGTGTTTTAAGGAGCTGGTATTTTTCGGTAGTTTTACATTGTATTTCACCATTTGTAATCATGGTGCAGTATTGTGTTTGTGCAGGTTGCACAAATACCAGCCTGTCAGGACATCGAGTCCACAGTAAAAAGGACCGGAGCTAGCGTTCGTTCCTGGGTGCGTGGTGCATCCACCTCCCTGCAGCACGCACATACTCTCCACAGCTTTATCAGGAAACCGTATCAGGAAACCCCCCCCCCC
>NW_011349152.1:0-3193 GCF_000735185.1 Notothenia coriiceps | reverse complement strand
TGTATATCTCTCAGGTAGTCCACCAGCAGATGAAAAACACCCACCTCTCCGCCTCTTCCAAGGGACGAGGGAACCGTGCGGCATTTTCCGTTAAAAAATGTTTTCCGCCGGTCAACATGTCCGTTAAAGTTGAAATCTTCCGTACAAAATTAGAAAAGTGCCGGTCAGAGGTCTTCTTTGTTATTTATTGAGCTTTAAAACAAATTGATAACGACTCTGTTCTCTGTATAATAATATAATAATATTTAATAAACGGTGCCTGCCTCTCTTTTCCTCCCCCTCTTCTGACAGCCCAGCAGCAGCAGGAGACGTGGGGAGAGGGAGGCGGGCTATTTCATCGTTATCAGAAAATGATCATATAGGCCCGGGCTTACACACGGAGCCGTTGGACCCCCAGAGCGTTGCGTATGCCGGTCTACCCACCTTGGGGCCCGTTACCGTAGTTGTTTAGTTCCCCCCCCTACACAGAGCGGAGCAAGGCAACGAAACTTAAAATAATAAGCAGCATTTTACGGCGCGCTATGCATGGGGCCGCCTTGGGGGGTTTCCCGACATGTCGTTTCAGTAAATTAAAGGGTGTTTCATGTTGTCGTTGCTGTGAACCTTATTAATACCTTGGAAAATGGCGTTTAATACTTTTTAATAGCCTTAATTTTCACTAAATTGATTTATCAACTTTTAATACTTTTTAAGACCCCGCGGACACCCTGGATTATCACACGTAGCTATTTTAATTACGTCTCAAACTACCTAAACTACTCATAGATATGTTTAGTTTTACTGTCGAGTCACTCATTACTGATCCGCGAGCTGCATGATACTGACGGGCTGTTAGGAGAGGGAGAGAGCGCTCCGTTTATTATTCCCGTGTTATTGTAAGTTACTGTTCACTTTTGAATAATGTTGTTAATCTACTATAATTAATTTGTTTAATATCAAATCATATCAATTTGTTTTAAAGCACAATAAATAACAAAGAAGACCTTTGACCGGCACTTTTCTCATTTAGTCCGGAAGATTTAAACTTTAACGGACATGTTGACCGGCGAAAAAATATTCTAACGGGAACTCTGATGTATAAACTTTTTTTTTTAAATATGTATATATATTTTTTTTTATTTTTTTTACACCTGCCAACAGCTTTTTTTAAATGGCAAAGAGGCTAACAGCTCACTATAAAGCTGAAGCATCTGTCAGTACCTGGCTCTTCTTGGTGGGGATAGTGGTGTTCCTGTTGATGAGTTTGGTGAAGACACCGCCCAGGGTCTCGATACCCAGAGACAGTGGTGTCACATCCAGCAGCAGCACATCAGTGACATCACCGGCCAAAACACCACCCTGGATGGCTGCTCCGATGGCAACGGCCTCGTCGGGGTTGACTGATTTGCTGGGCGCACGGCCGAACAGATCCTGCACCGTCTGCTGAACCTGCAGGAGAAACAATGATGCATTCAGGTTACTTCTGGCGAGTACGTTCGTCTTTGTTCCTTACAGAACGCCATTTCTCTATGGGGAAAATCTCCTAAAATGGGTTATTTGCAAGCAAGTAGGGAGCCTTTTATTTGTATTATATTTTTTGAGAGGAAACAGATGACTGATTTTGGTCTCACTTAACTTTGCTCTTTAATAAATCAAAAGTATTTCAACGTTAAAATACTCAATATAATAATGGAAAGCTTCTGGACTAATTAGAAACAGTAGTGTTGTGGATGTAACCGCGTTGTACACGGTGTGTTTACCTTTGGCATGCGGCTCATGCCTCCCACCAGGAGCACCTCCCCGATGTCTCCCTTGGACACCTCAGCGTCCTGCATGGCCTTCTGACAGGGAGCCACTGTGCGTCGGATCAGGTCACCCACGATGCCTTCAAACTGAGAGCGGGTCAGCTTTATATTCAGATGTTTGGGGCCGGAGGCGTCCATGGTCAGGTAGGGCAGGTTGATGTCCGTCTGGAAGAGAGAATATCCAGCGTTTTAAATAAACAGGAAAACATTTTAATAAAAAAAAGACTCACTAAAAGGAGTCTTCTTGATATTTAATAACATATTAAAATCAGTGAAGAATAAAGAGCATGCCAAAATGTTTTTAGGTATAAATATGAATTGCTCATGGAGTGTATTTTGACTTGAGGCCTGTTGCATGAGGGACTGAGGGTTATGTTACCTGCAGAGAAGAGGACAGCTCACACTTGGCCTTCTCAGCAGCCTCCCGGACTCTCTGCAGAGCCATGTTGTCTTTTGTCAGATCCACACCAGACTCTCTCTTGAACTCCTTGACAATGTGTCTGAGGAGGTGCTGGTCGAAGTCCTCTCCTCCAAGGAAGGTGTCTCCGTTGGTAGACTTCACCTCAAAAACCCCCTTCTGGATCTCCAGGACAGAGATATCAAACGTACCTCCACCCAGGTCATAGACGGCAATACTGGAAACGGAAAGGTCATTTCAATAACACTGGCACATCAAAAGCTGAAGAAATGACCGGACAGTGTTTCCTTCCACCATCACTTGTCCTTCAGTACCAGGCCCCTCTTGCGTCTTTATTATGATCCCTGTTAGCATTAGCATGACTAATGGACATTCTTTCTGGGGTCCACACACGCATATAATCTTAATACCCATTTACACACTAAAGCCACATACACAAAAACAGACATACAAACTTCTACTAAAAATACAATAAATAGTCATTCATATTAAACATAAGTAAACGTTCAACTGAGAGGACCCTAAATTGTAATTTATCTACCTTTATTTTTCTAATTACATTCAAGAAAAATAAGTTATTACAGATTTTTTAAATACATTAATTTCTACTTTTACCCTTTGATTGCTTTTTGAACAGTTCTTTGGTTTTCTCTTTAACAGAATCTGGCCCGTGAATGAATTCTCCACTTACACTTTATCCTCAGTTTTCTCCAGACCGTAGGCCAGAGCAGCGGCTGTGGGCTCGTTGATCACACGCAGGACGTTCAGACCAGCGATCTGACCCGCATCTTTGGTAGCCTAAAAAAACAAAACAATAAAACTAGGGCCGGGACTCGATTAAAAAAATTAATCTAATTAATTAGAGGCTTTGTAATTAATTAATCGAAATTAATCGCATTTTTAATCACATAAATATTTGACCTGAGAACAGTGAGAAGCAATTTTTTTCACATGGATTTTAGTATACCATTGAATAATGACTGAATACATA
>NW_011349151.1:0-3825 GCF_000735185.1 Notothenia coriiceps | reverse complement strand
GGGATATATAATAATAATGGATCTTTGAGATCAAGGAATGCAGCGAAACACGGACTTGGTTCGCCTGCAGCCGCCGTAGCAGGGCCGGCCCTGACCAATTTGCCGCCCTAGGCAAGATTTTAGCTGGCGCCCCCCCCCCCAAAATGCAGACACTCACTATGATTCGCGTATGCATGCACGGTTCTGGCATCACCAAACTAGAAAGATATGGACACAAGATGTGTGCAAATGTATTTAGTATCCTATCGATTTGAGCATGATTTAAGTGGGGGGTGGACCTCACCTCCCCTTGGGTGGTCCGGGGGCATGCTCCCCCGGGCAGATTCTTTTTAAATATTGAAGTTAAAAGCATCAATCTGGTGCACTTTGAGAGCAACATTAGGAGATCTATGGATACATCTCTCAACATCCATATGAAACAGAACTGTAATCAGATTTTCTTTTTATTTATAGATATTTTTCAAATCACTCCCATTTTAAACTTTATTCTTGTTTATTAATAACAACTTTTTTACTGTCATATAGTATTTATACTATAAGAGAATAGATGAAAATCTATTCTTCTTATTTTGTATAACTATAATGATCATATAAAGGTGTGCCTTTACCTCACTGAGCTCAGGTTATCAGAGCCGCTGAGCTTTCAGGAGAGAGCTCTCTAAAGCTCTCCCCCACGCGGCCGCTTACACAGTAAATTCCAATGTTAATAAAAGCTGTATACGTTTTTTGGGAGTTTGATTTATTTTAAATTAACACAAATACAAAATTAAAACCTATATATGCCCACTAAAACCATTATTTCAAAAAAGAACTATTTCACATAAACCTCTGGTTTTTACTGGGGCTGGGGCAGTTCATCTTGATTTGGGGGGAGGGGTGCGCCATAGTTTATGGGCGCTGTACGCAATATAGGCGTAGTTCTGTTAGTATAAGATAATAAGATGTACTTTGTTGATACAAAATCGGGAAATTATGTTTTTTTTTTTTATTTCTAACTTTTTTTTTTTTTTCAATTTTCGGCGCCCCCCATTGATTGATGCGCCCTTAGCATTCGCCTATACTGCCTAAGCCAAGGGCCGGCCCTGGTTCCCTGGAACACCGGGGACACATATTCATGCATAAAAGATGTACAAAAGTGCATTTTGCATGATAGGTCCCCTTTAACATACCTCTACCATTTGCAAAGAAGCATTATCTTCTAGCTCGCTAGCTGGATTTGACGCCCTCCTAATTGCAACAAGTGTTCATGTGTTTAACTGTAATTTTCTTTTACAACGAGCTACAATTGTTCCACGTCCCTCCTGGAAACTGCAGAGCGACCCTTCCCCCCTGTGGTAAAGGAACCCCTGCTTGGTAAATCACTGAAATAAAGCATCAAAATGTAGAGAAGAAAAGAGTGAGGCCGGCAGAGCGTGACGTGTGGGGATGACAGGAGGAGACGGAGAGTTGTTTTCAGATTTACAGAGCCGGTATCTTCTGTATGCTGCTGTCAGAGAGAGAGAGAGGGATCAACAGAGGGAAGCCTAATTAATACAGAGAGCTCAGGCATCCTCAAACAGAGTGAGCGATTGTGATCCAGCAGCATTATCACCCTGCCATAACACTGCCAATCCAACCTGCAACCGGCTCTTTCCCCCAAATCATCTGAGGTCACGCCTAACAGCTCTCTCCTTCTGAGCGTGCAGCCACATTTTCTGCATAGCAAGGGCGCCACAAGGCACATCATCATCATCAGAGTTATTTCTGCCAAATGCATTATATCCACCGGGGCTGCACTGTGCACGTGTATCATCATCATCATCTCCAACACATGTAAGTTATTTCTCAGGTGCTTCATTTGGTATCTTTCCACAAACAAAAAGGGTAATGGTAATGTCACTGTAGTTGTGGAACATTTTTGTAAAAATGTACCCATCAATATAACAAATTAATCATGACCAAAGTTTAAGCTATTCCACACGTTTACTCACATAATTAAATTTGCAGCTTGCAAGTGTTCTCAAGCATTTCAAAAGGTCAGCCCCCCCCCAAAAAAAAAACACTTTGACTGAGGCGAATTGTGCATGTCAATCCTATTCCATTACTGCGACAGGAAGAGACTGGCCTGAATACAGAGGTGACCACAGGAAGGAAGAGAGGTTGCATAAAGAGACTAAAAAATGTCACAACGATTGGGAGCTGTTAAATATGCCATTTGGTTGGCCCTTTCCCCCTGGTGCTACTGACAGCTACATGCTGAGTGCATATTTATTTTTTGGCTCCCATGAGCACGGGGGCTTTGAGTAATATTTCTACTTCCTGTCCTGGCCTTTATAAAGGCTCTTCTCTCAGATGAGTATAGTGCAACCTTGCCATTTCTCTAAAATGATGAATGCTCAATGACATTTTACAAATTGACGTTCCCTTATTTGCATGAAATTGCATCAGTCCCAACTTTTCCCTAATTTTTTCTCACACACTTTTTCCTTGCTTTACCCTTGTGAAAAAAAAGAGTGGCAGTAAACTTCACCAGACAGGAAGTCTAGGATTAAGATCATGTTGTGGTATTTATCACGAGGGAAAATCAGTGCATGTTTGAATTCCACAATGTTACAGAAGAATATGTTGAAAATTGTTTTCCATCTGTCCGATGATAAATCTCCTGGGATTGACAACTTGGATGGTAAACTGCTCAAAATGACGGCCAAATACATATCCAAGCCATTGAGTTACATTTTTAATAAAAGTTTAGAGCAAGGCGTGTGCCCCGAGATCTGGAAGGAAGCCAAGGTTATACCATTACCCAAGGATAAAAGAAAATCCTTTGCTGGTTCCAATAGTCGACCTATAAGTCTCCTCCCAGTGTTAAGTCAATTAATAGAAAAAATAGTATACACCCAAATTCAATACTACTTTTCAAGTAACATCTGACAACGAACTACCAACATGCCTATAGAGATGGTCACTCTACAAGTACAGCACCTGTATTCTATATTCAAAAATGACCTGCCTTACGTATTAAATAAGTCTAGTGTAATAATGTATGCTGATGATTCCACAATGTACAGTACAGCATCAACATGCAGTGAGTTAAACTATCTACTTAAAATAGAGATTAAAGCCATAGCAGACTGGGTCAACAATAACAAACTGGTACTCAACATTGCAAAAACAAAAGCAATGGTGTTCGGATCCAGACATATGTTAAGCAGCAATCCTCAATTAAGCCTGACACTGGCTGGTCAGCCAGTGGAACAGGTAAACGAGACTAAATTGCTTGGCATTGTTCTTGATTCTGGTTTACTGTGGACAAAGCAAATTGACAGTATCGTAACTAAAATGGGAAGGAGCATAGCTGTGGCGAGAAAATGTACAAAGTATGTAACACCAACCACTTTGAAACAAGTCATTCAGTCTCTGGTTTTGTCACACACTGTCCGGTCATATGGTCATCAGCAGCAAAAACACATTTACAGAAATTACAAATAGCTCAAAACAAGGCTGCCAGACGAGCTCTCCACTGTTCGAAGCGCACTCATATTGGAGTTATGCACAGAAACCTATCATGGCTTCCAGTTGAGAAACGTCTGCAATCTCGTGTTATCACTTTTCTAAAAAATGTCCAATTTAGCAAAAAAACACTGTATTTTATGATCAAATAGTTTACACAAGAGACGAGCATGACCATTACATTACATTACATTTAGCTGACGCTTTTATCCAAAGCGACTTACAATAAGTGCGTTCGACCAACAAAATACAAACTTGAAGAAAACAGAATCATATAAGTACATCAGGTTTCATAGAGCCAAACATTTCAAGTGCTACTCAACTGGCTTTAGATAA
>NW_011349150.1:0-9736 GCF_000735185.1 Notothenia coriiceps | reverse complement strand
CACGAAGCTATTGTACCAGAAACAATAACAAGGAGACACCTCAGCAGCTGCCAGCTAAACTAGTTGATCCATTGTTAAAGAGAAAAACGTGTTTCTTAACAAAAGCCATTCTGTAATTGATAGTTCAGCACATGAAAAGAAAGAGGTTGAAATAACAAACCATTTAAGGTGCATCTCTTATACCTGGAGCCGGACTACCTGTTAGTACACATTGTTAAAAAGCTATTATTACATGGCTTAGTTGAATACTCGATTCTGATTGGTCAATTCAGAACACGTGACACGTTGTTAATCCAGAACAGACAGACCGCTGTCAAGCACTTATTGGCCGTTGTTAAGGAAGCTCACATCTGCACAAAGAAGTCTGCTCGATTTAACTGTATACAGTTTGGCTGAAAAGCAAAGTGCATGCAGTTTGCTTTTCTAACTGACAAGACAAGAGCGACAAGAAAACAGCGGAGAAGTAACGGGCAGAAATCCTCCTTTTTACACAGCGGTCCAGACATAGACATCCGACGGCGACACATATTCAGTTGCCAGTTACTTTGGCATTAGGGCAGGGATATCTAGATACTTTCCAAGGTTTGACATAATGAATTGTGCTACTTTTAAAGCAAGCAGCGATGTTTTCAAATCTGTAATCAAAATACTCCTCAAAAACACTATCGAAGCAGTTCCTGCCGTTGCTACGTTAGTTCAAACGGTAACCACGGACTATTTTTCTCAGCGGATGCATGTCAATTTAAATCAATACATACAACTATTTTTTAAATCAATAAAATCATTTTCTAAATCTACAAAAGCATTTCAATTAATATTGGGAGTCATGTCGTTACTTTGTTGAGAATGTGGCCGTGTAATAAGCGGGATAATGTGCAGCGACTTGGTCATTATGGGGAAAGGAACACCGACAGGCTGATCAGGAGCCCGACCGTGTCGCTGCACATTATCCCTTACTTAAACCCCACAATACTCTCATTTGTTCAAAAATATGTTGATATTTGATTTGTTTACCCTATTTCCTATTGCCCTTTAAAGTATGTAACTACTAAATACCTCTACAACTACTGCCAATCATTGTTCATACATAGTTGTTTAAAGTCTATACATAAATACAACTAGGTAATAGAGAGCCACAGTGACGTGTCCTAAAACCAGGAAGTAAACTCTTTCCGGTTCCTTCGACAAAAACGCAATGCAATTTCTCCATAGGATTTTGGAAAATAGCTGGAAATAAGGTCTGTGGTTGAAACACATTGAAGAGACGGATCACGTTTTGTTCAGCCGGATAATCTCCACACGTCTACCCTACTTTTATCATTTTCGAATCTAGTCGCCAGAAGCAAAATGCTAACGTTATGCTATAAACGAACTACAGCAGGGTCGCTGCTTCAACGTCACGCCAACTTAAGATCCATATTCAAACTACAGATTCAAAATTGTTCAAGTTGATGCGTTTGTTTGAACAGTTTGCAGGAGGCAGGTACTTGCTTTCAAGCAGATCAGAAACAAACTTAGAGGAGTGTTTACGTGTTCGGCGTAATGACGTACAACGGCCTCGACAACTTCTGTAGTCCTATTCAGCCACTTGGTAACAACCATCGTTTTTCAGACACGTCAACTCTTCAGAAATCACCAGTGGGGTCACTGCTGATGGATTTAATGTCGTAGAACAAAACGTGATCCGTCTCTTCAATGTGTTTCAACCACAGACCTTATTTCGAGCTACTTTTCAAAACCCTACGGAGAAATCCCATTGCTTTTTGTCAAAGGAACCGGACGTGGTAAAATGCTAACTCACTTCCGGGTTTTAGGACGCGTCACTGTGGAACTCTATAAAGGTTATATGACGTAGGCAAGTTGTCTAAGGAAATGTTTTTCTAACAGTTTTTCAGTATGGAGTGTTTTGCGTGGGCTTTTGTTGATTACGTTTCCTGTCTCTAATTAATCCATTTTCAATTCAGACTAGAGAGGAAGTGAAGAGGCTGAATAGTTTCTAAGGTCACATCTAATATGTTCTCTTTCTATTCCACTACTCTCTCTCTGTCTGTGGTCTCTTTGGGTTTTGAGGTGGAACATCTCAGCAGGTCAGGTACATCCTCATCTAATACATATTCCAAATGGGGAGTTACATAATGCCTGACCAGTGTTCAATTAGTCTCGTTTTATATTTAAAAATGTCAGTCTGCTAAATGTACCCGCAGTACAGCTCCACTTTATCTGCAAGAGCTTTTATCATGAGTGTGTTTCCAAAAGCACGGGTTAAAGTTTAACAAAAAAAAGCTTTGAGTGCACATTCAAATTGTGGTTTACTGACCAAGGACGAGTGAATTAAACATGAATTAAAGATAATAAAATAGATACTGATCATAATGTAACACAAATAAACATATTACAGGATAAGTTAATCTCTAGTATCACACATGTTATCACTGACAGGATGTACCAATATTCACTGGGACCTGAAATGATAAGTATATTAAACAATTAGTAAATTGGTGCATTAATGATCTGCAAATACTTTGAAAATGGATAATCCCCTTTAAGATAACTTTTAAGAAATATAGATCCAGTACGGTTTCACAAATTGTCAATATCAGTCCAAATAGTGGTCCAAATTGTACAGCCACTATTTGCTTCACTTGTGTGATTGTAAAACTGAATGTCGGTGTGCCTTTTGACCCGTTCCATGGTCAAAACAACTTATTTGAAGTCACTTTGCCCAGCAGGCTTTAATGGTGTTTCTCTTTGTACGCCCATAAACCCCTCAGTCACCCAGCAGTGTTTCAGCTCGACACTAACACTCCTTCAGAGGCAGAAACACTCAGTCCTCCTGTCCATCAACAGCCTTCAGGACACACATCAGACATCCATCCAGCTCCATCCATCCATCTACCTCCATCCATCCATCCATCCTCCATCCATCCATCCACCTCCATCCATCTCCATCCATCCATCTCAATCCATCCATCCATCCATCCATCCACCTCCATCCATCCACCTCCATCCATCCATCCATCCACCTCCATCCATCCACCTCCATCCACCTCCATCCATCCATCCACCTCCATCCATCCACCTCCATCCACCTCCATCCATCCATCCACCTCCATCCATCCATCCACCTCCATCCACCTCCATCCATCCACCTCCATCCATCCACCTACCATCCATCCATCCATCCATCCATCCATCCACCTACCTACCATCCATCCACCTCCATCCATCCATCTACCTCCATCCATCCATCCACCTCCATCCATCCACCTCCATCCATCCATCCATCCAACCACATCCACCATATTATATTTTATTTTATTATCATACATTTGACCTCCTTGTGTCTATTAACCTGATCAAATGTTATATGTTGCTGCATATGCATGTACGGTACCTTTTTAAAGCTCTTAACAAATAATCTGAGGGGAATTTCTTGTTATATAAATAAAGCTTTATTATTATTATCATTATTATCCATCCATCCCTCCACCCTCCAGGCCACCCTGACCTGCAGCTGAGGGGAGGGTGACCTCTCAAGGCTGACATAAAATGCTGGAGGAAGTCTTGAAGTCTCTCAAAGAATAAATGGATATAAGAGCGACTGCTGAGAAATGATGAGTCACAGTTGGCCTCCAGCGTTTCAAACATTTCTCATGATTGTGTTTGCCATTTTTTCTTGTCTTTTAAAAACTCTATTAAAAGCTTTTTGCTGAGGAATTGTGTGGGGGCATTTCATATACTGTATATGTTCCACCTTTCGTCACTTTGTTTCTAAGAATATGATTGGCTGGTTATGCATAAGAATCTTGATTGTAAATGTATGACATGGCTTAAATTCATAGACACTACTTCTTTATATTGACCTCAAACAATAATGCTGATCCCTCCCTTCTGTGGTTCAAGTTTATATTTTTAATTATGAATATGTGCAGTTGTTTTTTCTCTTTATGTGATAACTGGATTCATTTGAGTTTTATACTTTTTGTTGGACAAAGAACACATTTTAGAAACACAAAGTTGGGTTTTCATGACACCAAAACAACCTGAAACTAATATGCAGAATAATAAGTTAATTTAAAGTGGACCTATCATGCTATATTTGAATAATATAGTGTAGGACCATACCTATATAAGGCATATTTATACTTTTTATTTTTCAAAATACCAAACAGATCATGCATTTTAGCCATTCCTCATTTCGCTCAATTTAACACTGTCTTTGCATGGGCTGATTCTGTGAGAACAGCACCATCTACAGGCCTGGCATATGTACTACAGCGCCTCCAGCGCTTTCGAACGGCAATGTCCGTGGCTGTCTCCTCCTGATTGGTGGAGTTGGCCCAATAGCCGTAGCGCCACTTCTGTGACGTCATAGAAGTGTTCAAATCTGGATCAGTCTGTATCAGATCCGTTGCAGCCCCTTTTTAAGAGATTTGGGTATGGAGGAAAATAGAGAGGGTTGTGTTTTCTGACACTTGGTGAGTTCCCTGGAACACCGGGGACACATATTCATGTAGAAAAGACGTACAAAAGTGCTTTTTGCATGATAGGTCCCCTTTAAATGTGTGTTCGTTGCAGGCTTACTGACATTTAGGGCCCACTTAAAATGACTGTAAACACTTAACCTACGTGATTTGTGTTATACTGTTTTGCATATTGGCTGTGATAATTACAGTAAATGATGAATGAATAATATGCTTTGGTTATTAAGATAAAAACAAAAGAGCTATGCTAAGCTATAAAGTAGCGCCTAACATTAAACTTGTTAAATAATGATTTGTATTTAACAACTTTTCTATGGTAAGTGTTCTGTAAGCAACAATTACTGCTCTTGTTAGTGTACCAATTTAAAGCCAAAAGCCTTCAAAAAATCCAGCACTTAATAATAAAAATAATGTTGCTGCAGATTTTCTGTGTGCTGAAGCATTTAAAGACTCGTTGAGGTTGGGAAGAGGGTTCGATATCAGAAAACTCCCAGTCTGAATCCTTCCTGTGATATCTCTCCTGCTAATAAAGAAGCACTTAGCCTCACAGTTCTGGTTCACTCAGCGCTACAACGATGCTGTAGATTAGGATAGCAGTACCTGTGTGTGTGTATACAAGTACAGATTACAGCAGCAGTCAACAGCAGAGAAGATACAAGTGACTCAGAGCAAAATCCCTCCAGTGATCAGCATAGAAACAGATATAAACTTTGAAGACGTTTCCAGGTACCAGGTTTTGGGTGGATTTAAAAAGAGTTATTTGGCGAAAGTCTTATCATACATTAAGACACTGAGGCGTGTAATTAAAAGACAGAAAGTAGAGACGATTTAAAGGGAAAGAGACTTCCCTGAATTGGCAGATCTGAGTGTAATACCCTGCTGATATTATTTTCACAGCCTCTTGTCACCAAGCAGATTTAGACACATATCGTAGGACTGGCGCTACGATAAGAAACACAATAAGCCCGGTGGAATTCCTCTCTTTTCTCATTTTCCTGAATTAAACAAGTCTCAAGCTATCATTTAACTCTACAGAACAGAGTCCTCCCCCCAAAGCCTATCGAGTACCACCTTTGTAGTCCCTTTAAATTAAAAAAAGGTAGAACTATGAAAGAACAACAGTGGCAGTTTTCAATATCTAAGGCAAGGCAACGTTCATTTTACCGATGTTCTTGCTAAAAATGCAAGGACGTTCCTGGGGGGAAACAATCTAAAAAACCTAAGAATATCCATTGAATTTCATGCATAGATTAACATTGCCGTGTCCTCAACCTTTGCACAGCCACAACATAAACACAAAAGCTCAGAGGAACAACGTTTCAAGATCTTTTCAAGCCATCAACACTGATTGGTATTGGACTAGACGAGAAAAAGACCTATACTCAAAAAGCTGATTGGATACAAGCTATTCAAAAGATTTATAACTAAAGATTTTGAGTACATAAAAAGCACCCATTCAATCACTCAATGTCAACCATCCATCATGTGTTCTGTTTCATCAATCAGTCAAGACACAGCGTTATATATTCCCAAAGTTTAATGAGCAAACTCCACAGGAAGTTTCAGTGGGTTTTCTTACCTCTTTTCCAGACAGGTAGTAGGCGGACAGCAGACCTCCAACAAACCGGATGTTCACCTCGAACACAGACACCTCTGCATTCTGTAACATAGAAAGTAAATATGAGATGATGAACACAGGAGTTCTGCTCATGAATACACATTTCTCCTCCTACAAACAGTGACTCAGAGAGGCGAGAAATGTTGTGTTTCACTTCAGGGAAACTACTCTACACTGAGGTGGGCTTTCCACCGTTCTGAGAGCTATTTTTGGACTCAAACAGCAAATAATTGATACAGAAAACATTCAACTCTTGGCTGGTTTAGCAAAGCTTTATTCTGGCGTTGTTTCCTCAGCCAGAATTTCGATGTAGATCAAAATAAGGACACGTCAATCGACTACTTTGGTTCTGACTGGAATATCTCAAGCACTGTTTGATGTACATCACGTCTCTCCAGTTTGGAGCTCTTTACACTTGGTTTCCTGTCTGTCAAATAACTGTCTTCAAAATACTATAGTAGGTTTATAAAGCACTGAATGGACCAAAGTACATTTCTGGTCTTCTCCTACATTATGAACCAGCAAGAACTCTTAGGTCTTCTGAGACGGGTCTGCTTTCTGCTTTTGAACAAACTACCAGAAAACTGCAGGCCGTCTGAATCTCTCAAGTCTTTTAAATAAAGGCTGAAGACTTTTCATTTTGCCGTTGGCCTTTTTAAAACAAATACTGTAGGTAATCCTATTTTACGCACTCTAACTATTATTCTTGTATTTAATACCTACCTTATTCTCTTTTAGCTTGTTTTATTTGTGTGTTCCTGGCTTTTTAATGAATGTCTTTATATAAGCACTTTGAGTTAAATGTATATAAATAAACCTGTAAACGATGTAATGGACATTAATGGTCCACTAAATGTAAATATGTCTGATACTAGTCATGACCATTTACTTACAAATAACATTCCCATCAGCCTCAGCTAAAGGTTGTGTTCAATGGGAACTAGCCAATTCTAAAATGCTAAAAATAACCCCTTAACATTAGCATGTTAGCATTGTCTTTGTGAGCATTTGTTGGTGTTAGTATTACATCTAAATCTAACCTCTTAGTATCATCAACAGCGTTTCCGCCAGACCAGGGCTGAGAGGGCGTCCACCCGGGTCAATTTTGAATTGAGCCGTCCTTTATAGATACTATCTCTTTACGTTAGTGATGGGAATTATGGCTCTTTTTAGTGAGTCATTTTACCACAGTTTACCACGGAGCCTCAGTTTCGCCGCTGCGAGGCTCCGGCACTCGCAGCTCACACGCGTGATACACTAGCCCCCCCCGCTCATCGCGTCCAAATCGTGCACGTTCCGTGTTGTCCTGTGCCAGGCACCGCCGATGTTGGGGAAACGATCTTCAATACTCCGAAAAGAATCCCACCAGACTCCTTTGCCCCTCCAACAGAGGGATGTCCTTGTCCTTTTTCCTTTTCGTTATTTCAAGCGATAAATACTCTCGATCTTCTCTCGAATTATTATTATTTTTCTGGACGCCCTCGGCTCGAGTTCAGGGCGTTCAGAGCTGAATAATGGTGTCAAATGACGGCAAGACGCCCCCTGGCGGAAACGCTGATCATCAATATGCCTAAATACAACCTTTTGGTTTCGCAACAGATTTTTCAACAATTTAAAGCTTTTTCTTTTTTAATGGAACTATTTCCAATTTGTCGCACAGCATTGGAGAGCTTCATGTCCCCACAGTTAAAGAAGAAACCCTTGGAAACCAAACACTTCCTTGAATGGCACTGACAAAGTGCTGCATCCAAAAATACAATGCCTCTATTTCCAGACGGTTTTTGGCAGAGGGAAAGTGACAAATAATAACAAAACATGTAACTTTGCAAAGCCATTTGTCTCAGCAACGGAACAATGCAGACTCCTCTGCCTCGCTCCGTTTCTCTGCTCACGTCTTTATGAACAGATTCCTGAATCAGATGAAGTTTGTGTGCCTGACTGACAGCCCTCATAAGTCACTGCTGTGGACCAGAGATAGGACAATAGACTGGAAAAAACAAATTACATGCTAGACAAAATGTGTCCTGTCATTTCCCCCCGAAACAAGTCTGGATGACGGATTGGGAAGTTAGATGGTGTTGCTAATTCTACCTCATTAAAAAGTCGTTATTTCCTCCAGAGCCCACAGGCAGATGGGATGCAAACGGACAATCATATTTCCACTACCTGCTGTCAATAAGAAGTGCCATTTTTACTATGGTAGAAAAAGTACAACAGCAAAAATGTAGTCCTTTATAATAAACAGTAGCACCACTACTTTAAACTGTTGACTTTGCAGTTTTGTGGCGTTATCTCCTTCCTGCAAGAGGTCTTTACAAAGTTGGCATGCATAAAGTCAAGTCTCCTGATGTTGCTACGTTAAATCCATTTCAGAGCGCACAGGAAACTGACTCAGCATGGCCTTTTTTTTTCTATCTTGGAACTTATTACTGCGCGCAGCAAGATTAATCAATTAGACAATGGCCTGAGACCTCATCGGATGCTGTTTTTTTTAATGAATGGCTAGTTTTAAAAAAGGACCTGATATGCTTTTTGGGGTTTTCCGCTTTCCTGTAGTGTGTTATATATTCTTTTGTGCATGTAAATGGTCTGAAAGGGCTAAAATCCTTCTCTCCCTACAGTAACACAGTGACATCACTATGTAATACTCACAATTGTATTAACTAGCGCTCCAACACATTGTACATGATAGGCTAAGGGGCGGAACATCTCTAAGCGGTTGACCAATCACAACAGAGCCGACCAGCTAACCAATCAGAGCTGTTAAACAATCAGACTGTTAAACACCTGAACTTTTGAAAAAACATCCACAACATTAATCTGGCTGCCATTTAGAAATTATGTATCTAATATATCATATTCAATCACTTGCATATAGACTCATATTGCACTATTCCACTTTTTTTTACTATTTTTCTTTTCGTATTTACTTGCACTATTTTTTCAGTTTTTTCAGCTTCATTGTGTTGCGCTGTTGGAGGAGCCTGTGACCTAAGATTGTCATTGTCATAACTACACTGTAGCTATGTACACATGACCAATAAAAGCCTTGAACCTTGAGCAGACTGGGCTCTGGTTTCAGAAAGAAAGTGAAAAGAGGTGCTGCAGCACGGGCAGTATGAGAAAAATAAAGAGCTTTTTGAACATTAAAGCATGGAGACATGTCCCAGGAGAGACACTACATACTGATATACACCTGAACATCAGCAGGAGAGGACTCTTTAAAGTAGAGACACTACATACTGATATACACCTGAACATCAGCAGGAGAGGACTCTTTAAAGTAGAGACACTACATACTGATATACACCTGAACATCAGCAGGAGAGGACTCTTTAAAGTAGAGACACTACATACTGATATACACCTGAACATCAGCAGGAGAGGACTCTTTAAAGTAGAGACACTACATACTGATATACACCTGAACATCAGCAGGAGAGGACTCTTTAAAGTAGAGACACTACATACTGATATACACCTGAACATCAGCAGGAGAGGACTCTTTAAAGTAGAGACACTACATACTGATATACACCTGAACATCAGCAGGAGAGGACTCTTTAAAGTAGAGACACTACATACTGATATACACCTGAACATCAGCAGGAGAGGACTCTTTAAAGTAGAGACA
>NW_011349149.1:0-6288 GCF_000735185.1 Notothenia coriiceps | reverse complement strand
TCCTCTTAAACTATTCTTACTATTAGAGGTAAAAAAAGACTGTATTTGATGATTACTGAAAAACGAGAGAGGAAAATAATAAAGGGACCTTAATACAGAAAAAATCCAATAATTACAAGAAAAAAATACGGTTTTATAAAATATTAATCATAAATAAGTTGTTTTTTCAAACTTATAGGGATTGATATGAAGGTATTTCAAGATTCCTCCACAACTACTCTTACAATCTTGATTTAAAAAAAAAGCACCGTCACACCCAGCACACCTTCTTTACAATGAAAAAAAACTCCCCTACCGTCGCCCCGTCCCAGTATCTGCTGATGCAGGCCAGACAGAAGCTGTGTCCGCACGGCGTGGACGAAGGATTGCTGAAAACATCGAGGCAGATCGAGCACAGAAACTGCTCATCGGAGAGAAAACGTCCAAATAAAGACATCCTGTGGGCAGCCAGAGAAACATTTACACAAATCAAGTTACTATTACTTTCAATGATGCTGTCACTACAACAACTCAAAATCTCGCCAAGTATGTGTCTAATATCTAGTCAGAATATGTCTTTACACCTGATATAAGATGATAACATCAGGAGAAACAATTTAGTTAGATACCGGGTCTTGTTTTCTAGACAATGCATCATGTTGTTAAGTCAACTAATCTTATTTTGAGTCGTAGCCTATCTCATTTTCACTAACATCAGAAAACCGAACACTTTTGAGCATTTGCGGCATATATTGTGTAACACAACATTTCCTGATTCTGGTCAAATATAGTTAAAAAATAAATTCTCCCAGCTAATTACAAGATCTGATTTATCTAAATATCCCATCGTCAAGGAACCAAGCACATTTTCACTTTCAGATTTGTGTACTTATTTCAAGTGAAAACACCTTGTTTTCATTCGTGTTTAACTTGTTTTTGGAGCAGCATTTTTTCCAGTGGTGGGAGACTGAGGAACTTCCGGTCATAGCTTCAGCTTTAACAACGTCAAATAATCAATCAGTCAATACTGAGATAATTAATATGTGTGTGAAAGGATATGGACTGTTGGTATGATAAACAAGACATTAACAAGGGAGTCAATTAACAACACGATTTCACGACGTTTGACATTTAAGGGACAATAAATGATTCGCGGCAGAAGAGATTAGACTGGTTTCTGCACTTATCTCTAAGTGTAGTGTCTAAGTAACTTGTTCTCGATAATTATGAACATTAAATAAGAGAGGGAAAGTGTAAACCTTGCCTGTTGCCGGGTAGAAAAGATCCAGAAAGCTCCAGAGAGGTAGCAATTATTCTTATTATTCTTATTTTCCACCCGTTGTTCTTGTTTCTTGATCACCGCCACACGGACTTGTGAAATGTGTTTGCTTTCTCAGGCTGCGACATAAAAAGGTGTGTGTGTGTGTTTTCCTCTAAGTCCCCGCCCTCTTACCTGTGTGCCTGTTGGCAGGTAAATGTGGCAGGACTGGTTGTAAGGTAGCAGAATGATGAATTACATTTCACAACATTTCATTTATCTGACACTTTTATCCAAAACCACTCGCACACAGAAACAAATGGGCTGCGAGGAAGTTCTAATGATGTTTCCTTGCCTCAGGCCGTGTCAACTCTCAACTCTCTTGAGAAATGAGAATAATTACACCTGAGGGGAACTGTGAGATAGAACATAGCTGAATTGGTTGATAAGTTGACATAAATGTGGTATTTTGCAATTTCTTTCTTATTTTTTTAACCCCAAAACACTGAATGAAAGCTTTTCCAATTAATATTTACGTTACTTGTATTTTTTGTGATGTCCAAATCCAAGTGGCTCTTTTGAAGTGTAGAAATAATCAACTTTCTTTAGCATCTAATTGAATTACACCTCGGGGGAAATGTGAGATCTTTCTAATACAGTTAACATGCAATTAACACTGCAAAAACAGTCAAAAAAATTGCTTAAAAGCTTGATTTTTTTCTTACTTAATCGCACATTTTTTAATGACAAAACACGGAAATAAAGCTTTTCTTACATTGAAATGTGTACAGGAGAGTTCCTTTTAACACTACAGAGGTTTTTAGTGTCTTTCAGCTCTTTGTTTTGGTTTGCTTTTGACGCTCTTATCAGTGTCGTTTTAAATCCAGGTGGTTCTTAGATCACAAAACACTGTATTAAGGCCCCGTCCAACACGGAGACGAAAACGCTGGAGACGCTGTAATACGCCACAAAATACCGCCACAAAACACACCAAAAGCAGTGAATAATACCGATGCATATTATTATTATTATATTATTATTGTTGCTGATGGTTGTGGTAGAAGAGCTGTAGATGTTGCACTAACATCTGTATCATGGTCAGTAGCGTCTGAAGCACGAACGCAACCCTGTGATCCGCCATTGTTGTTGTTGTTGGCGAAACGCATCAGCAATGACGCAGGGGTGAGCAGCAGAGGTGGGGAGAGGCGGGGCTATGGCGTCATCGTTTTCAGGAAATGATCGTACACACGGAGCCGCAAGCATTTCGTCCTCAGACCTACCGAAACCGTTTCGGCCTCGTGTGGACGAACCGTCTCCGATAGAGAACGTTAGCAGATTCAACTGATATCGTCTCCGTGTGGACGGGGCCTAAAGCTCTCCTAATCAATACTTTACATAAACAATGTATGGGAGGAATCACAGACTGTCAAAGTGAGAGCTTAAAGGCTTCATATGATGAATAAAATGGTCTTAATTGCACCTTGTTTTAAAACACAGAAATAAAGCTTTCCAAATCAATATTTTTCATTAATAATGTATAGGAGACTTATCGTTAAATTCTGCAGTTCCTTTTCGCACTACAGAGGTTTTTAGTGTGTTTAAGCTCTTTGTTTTGGTTTACTGTTACCACTCTTATCATTGTCTTTTTTTAAATCCAGGTGGCTCTCAGACGTTTTAAAGTGTAAAAAAAAAATCAACTTTCTTTAGCATGAAGAAAAATGTAAACCTACGGGGAACTTTGAGATTGTTAACATTAAAATAATTGCTTAATGAGTTGATTTTATGAATAAATAATATATTTATTTCGTGTTTTTAATCACAAAACACTGTCTAATCACTATTTTATATCAACAGTGTATACGAGACATATCACCTAACCCTACAGCTACTTTGAGCTAGCTTTTATTTTATTTTTAGCTTTGTTTTGGTTCACTTTCACAACTCTAATCAGTGATCATTTGAAATCCAGGTGGCTCTTAGACCTTTTGGTGACTGGCTTGTTAACTAGCAGGATATTAAATTAATATAAAAGACAGTTTTTAGAGTTTGTAAAACAGATTTCTCCTATTCTGCTATTATTTGTTTTGTTGCTAAACTCCTTGACGAACCAACCTATTGTCCTCAATCAGTTCCTTTTAATACAAATCAAGTTACATATGTCTTTTTAACATAACAGAAAGGACCAATAATTCATAATGATTACAAGACTCAGTTATGGCATCTAAATGACCTGGGACCTTTCTACATGTGTGCGTGTCTTTTAACCAGTCAGACATCTCACATTCCTCACAGCAAATGATGCTCTCCTTTCAGTTCGAGATAAGCCAATTCTCCGACCGCGTGTACCCAAACAGGATGCTGGGCTTTGTTACAAAAACATCTCACTCAGTCTCATGAGCTTTTCAGGTGACACAATGACACTTCAAAAAGTTATAATCTTCTCTTAATTATACAAATTACATGTCAAACAATCGAAAAAGAAACTAGCTGTCTTCCTTGATTGATTTACGGATGTGTCATTAACGTGTAATCATGATAGCTCTGAAAACTGTAGGTCATTAAAAAGTAAACAGTTTATTCACAGGTTTTTATTGATCAATTAATTCATTTGTTTGTTTTTGTTTATTAAAAATCTTAATCTACAAATTAAACCTGCAATCATTCCCTCTGTAATTGGAGTAGTGCCTGATCATTAGAAAACGTAGCTTCACGTACTTTTCCTTTCTCCTTATCTCCTGATAACAAGAGGAAAAGTACAATCAGTGCTTTCCTCTCGTAGGCCTACATTCCTCACGATGTTGTTTCTCACCACAGCTGACGAGTGATATCTTTCAGACGTTACACTGAAGAAACGTCGCCACTACTTAACACCTTAATCTCTGTGATGGCATCATGATACCATATTATTATTATTATAGGTACGTGAATAACACAACGGAAGGTACCTCAAGCTCTGTGATCTAGTAAATGGCAGCTGTATGGTTTTATCTGCTGCAATACATGTTGTTTTATAGCCTGTTATGGCTTGACTTCACTGCAAAGTTGATAGGGAATTTATTGAGCAAGTGTTTTCTTTATTTATTTATATATCCAGCACTTAAGGAGCTGGTTAGTTTGAGTCTTGTTTCCATAGACTAATTGTGTGACCTTTAGACTACTTGTTTTCATCCGTTTCTAGTCTTTATGCTAAGCTATGCTAACCATGTTGACAGTATCTTCTTGAACGTTTCTTTTAATACTTTTTGGTGGGGAATCAGAAAGTTGGTGAAGATAAGATGACCTTTTATAACCAGAAAAATATAGTTTTGCCTAAACATACTTCAAGAAAAAGGCCAAATATGGAGTTATGTTGCAAGAAAAAGTGTTTTATGGAAATCCAGGAACTGTGGTGATATTGTTTTCAAGCTGGAGAAACGTGATGATCTATTGCTTTGATATTCCCAGTATTTAATTGACATATTTAGAGTCCGATTCTCACGCTCTTTAAGCTCTGTTTTGGTGTCCACCACTAACCAAAATGAACTGCTTATATGTACCGCTTCATAGCCATTTTCAGTGCTTCTGAAACTCTGTAGTGCTGAACAAAATGTGCAACTTTCTGAGTTTACTATAGGCCGCCTGAACGCAACATTAGTATCTACAGCTCCTTCAAAAGGTAGACACAGTTAATCACAAGAGACATTTGAAGGCTATAAACTACTGAAACAGCCTTCAGCGACAGACTGTAGTACCAGAAACACAATAAGAAATGTTAGGTCACTGTGCCAGGTCAGACTCCTTCAATAACATAACATAACATCTATGATTGTAAATACTCACATGCAATTAATCATCCTATGCAAGCGTCTGGAAGTCAACTCACACAGCGACACATAAATCAAATCCTTAAACATGTCAACATCGTTGGAACGTGCATGCATTCAGAGATACAATAGCTAGCTAACTAGCAAATAAACAGAAGGGTTATTAAGGTAAACACGTGTTTTTACTCTATTGAATATGGATACACATTTTATGAATAAATAAAAGTCACTGAAAATCATTTTCCTTCAGTTGTGAGCAAACCTAGTTTTAAAACATCCATGTCTTAAAAGTGAAGCCAATGCGGAAAAACATTAAACCTGCATTATTTCAAACGGCCAGCAGGGGGCGACTCGACTCCATTGAAGTCTATGAGAAAATGACCCTGCTTCTTACCCGATTTATTACCTCTTCGAACATTTTTCTTGTGAGCTTATGGTGTTAATCTTTAGCTTTGAGTCTAACGATTAACACCAAATAGACGACCAGGGCTACCTATTGAGTGACAGCAAGCTACTATGTCGTCCAGATTGGGTGTTTTTCTTGTTTTCAGTTCATGAAAGTTAATAGAAAATGTTGGTAGCCTTATGAGTCTCGTTCAGCATTCAGTTCTAATGTACTGAGTCACTTCTGGTCCAAAAAAAATCAAGATCGCAACGACCAATTGCCAAAATGTAGGCTTTAAAATGGTACTGATGTCAAGGTGGCTACATCCACTTGTTATAAACAGTCTACGAAGCCAATATGGCTCAAAATGAAATGAAATCTTCATATACATGGAGGCCAAATGTCTTTACATTCCTTCCATTAGGGCCTTTTCCTTCCCCTGCTTAGTGTTGCTGTTGCTGTTGCTGTTGTTGTAGCTGCTGCTGACGCTGCTGGCTCTCTTCATCTGGTACATTACCTTCGCTGCTTCATCAGAGAGAGTCTGGAGGGGAATGAGATGAGAAATCAGTGAGTAAAAGATCCCGGTTCCTGTCTTTTTTTAAACTTTTGTATGGAACAAAATGTCACATGTTAATTACATGATCTTTAAAGGAGATGAGGCAGATTTTGTCACTTTAATACGGAGCCAGGCTAAGTGTTTCCACCTGTTAACAGTCTTTATGCTAAGCTATGCTAACCCACTGGACTTTGAACTATCCCTTTAATCACTTTTTGGTGGGGCATACAAATAAATGGTGTGACATTACGTGTTATTACCAGAGCGAGGTATTTAGAGCTGGAGCACACACATATTTGTACCATGA
>NW_011349148.1:1849-8589 GCF_000735185.1 Notothenia coriiceps | reverse complement strand
TTTGCAAGCTCTTATGGGGCCACAGAAAATGAAGTCGCGGGCCGGATTTGGCCCCCGGGCCTTGAGTTTGACCCCCCTGCTCTAGATATACGTGTTGTGATAGTGAGCTGCAGGCTGAGGCTCACTGAGTGATTTCAGATAACATAAGGGCTGAACCACAATATGGAACTGTAGAAGCACTCAAGGCTAAATGTGTTTTGAATGCAGCTGCAGAGATATAAGAGCCTATACATCATATTTTACTGACTTAAAGGGGCACTATTATGCTAATGCTTAAAATGCTTAAACGTTCAGAAAGTGCTTTTTTCAGTGATAAGACTCCAATGTTGTGAATCAGATCACAAGTGCAATAAAGCAGCCGTTTGACTTCAGTCGTGCGGCTCTAGATAACATCACATTGAGATATTTCCCGTGCAGCTCATACTGACGAAGAGAGATCAATAGGAGCAGACGCAGGTAAATAAAATGCGCTCTCGTGTCATTTGCAAATCACAAAATCTATACAATCACATCCAGTTAAGATAAGAATTCCTCCCGAGACAAAGCGCTTCAAAAAGGCAGAACCTCCCACACACTCACTTCCTTCCTTTTCTTGATGTGGATGAATGCAACAAATGTGCTGCTTGGGCGTCGTCGACACATAAAAAAAATAATGCAAATAAAGAAGTGAGGAACGTAATGTTAATACTTCATCCTTTAAATATAAATAGAGAAGCTGAATGCGTGAAATGTTTCTTACCTAAAAACGACTTGAACAGTTAACAAAATAGCCGCAAATTATTCCTTTGTTAGGAACTGAAAGGGCACCTATCATGCTATGTTCAGGCAATAGCATGATAGGTCTCAGATATATACAAATATATAAAAAAACATGTCTATTAAGTGTTTTGCTCAAAACACCAAACAGATCACTCATTCTAGCCATGCCTCATATCCCTCTATTTCACTTCCTGTTTCAAAAGTGCTGAAAAATTGATCAAAAATAAAAGAGGAGGGGTCTGAGCTCATGCGGGACCCGGCAGCTACTGTCTAAACTAAATACTGCCGTGATGAAACGCCATATCATGGATTATCAAGGATTCTCTCTGAAACAGTATGGAGCTCAAAGGCTTTCTCTCTTGCCGGTTATACCACAAGGTGAGTTCCTTTTTATTTCCTGCTTCTTCACACACATGCTCTCCAGTACAGGTTAGCTCTGAGTGTTAGCGATGCTAATGTAAACACCGACCATATTACGTCCAAAACAGTCGGGCATTGTTTCTGATAGCAGCGTTTCTGATAGGGCCGTGGGTCCACATTTCAGATATGACGTCATATCGGACGCAAATCTGGATCAGCTCCGTTGTTCCCCCGTTTTTAGAGATTTGGGTACGGAGGAAAAGAGAGGGGGTTTTATTTTGAGTTCCCTGACACACCGGGGACGCATGTTTAAGTATAAAATACATTAAAAAGTGCATTTTGCATGATAGGTCCCCTTTAACTTCACTCCTGGAGAACATCTGTCGGCAGGATTTGTCTTTTTATTCCAAAGCAAGAACATGTTATAGATTATGCAGCTCAGTCTGGGGCTGGACTGGTCAGATTGGCCCAGTTTGCCTAAATGTTTCACCTGCTTACCGCAGCTAATCTCACACAGAAAATCTGATGGATTAAATGTCTTTTGCTCAAGGCTGAGCTGCTCAAAAGTTGCTGAATTAGAGAGAAAAAAAACGTGGCTCCAAAAACTAGAATTTCCCCGACGAGTCTGGGATTTATTTCATGTGCATAAAAGGGAGAATTAAAGTGTACACATAAAGGATGAGAGACAATGCCCCTCTTATCTCCCGCAGGAGAAATATTTGAATATCAATACGGGATCCCCTCTTGGAGACGATGAGACATGGAATATTTGTAGGTAGCAGAAAGGAAGCGAGAGAAAGACGATGAGATGAAAAGGAAAGAAGGGATCAGGGAGAGATTCACTGATGGGAGAATCAGACGGAGGCGGGGGAGAGGAAAACATTCTGAGGAGAAAGAGAGGTTTGGTTTTTGACAGGCAGAAAAAGACAGCAGCTCATCATTAGCATCGTTCCTCCCCTCTCCTCCCTCTTTGTCACCGAAACCAACACAGCCATATCTGCATCCGAGCATCTAAACGTTATCGAAGGGCCCACGGCGCGATGAGGCGGAGAAGAAAAGGTGGGATTGCATTTCTAACGCCTCAGATTAAGCTGATCAATAACGGCCTGTTGGAGATGTGCTTGCAACACGGCGGAGGGATAATGAAGGGGTGATGAGGCGGTGAGAAACAAAGGGTGGTGCAAAGTCACATGGATGCTTTTTAAGAGATTGATTACAGAGGATGGGTGGATTATTGTCAGGAAAGGCTGAGAAGGGCACAGGTGGAGAAGCAGCACCTGAGTGAAAAGACTTTCTCCCGAAGTGATGATTTCCCCAGAGAGGAGGAGTCTCTTTCCGTCTGGTTGCTGCCGTGTCTTCCTACAATATAAATACGTAACATCAAAATATACATTCCTCAGCCTCCTCACAATCTTCATGCTGAAATCTCGCTCATTATTTCCCCATGTGGTGTCCTCCTCCGTGTGTGCGTAAGCAGATAACGTGAGAACAGACAAATGTCAACACGGCGAGATGCATGCCGGATAAATCACATCAAAAGCTAGACGCCGTGTGTGTCAGCGTGCCGGGGAAGTGTCGGAGAGATGTTTGCTAAATGATAAGCATCCTCAAAACATTCAGAGCGTATTGCAAACACCAGAATGCAGTCTGTGCAAGCGAATAAGCCGTTTCATGCTCAGCGGGAGCAACAGGTGCTGAACATGCATGATCACACACATGTTTCAGAGTCATGGATCAGGAGGTGCAGATATAATATAAGATATCATTCTAGCTTTAAAGTCTTCAGAATTAACACAAGTAAATACTAAACTAGCCCTGCATGTAGCTGCTGATTAAGATAATGGATGACATGAGATGGTGTAGCGTCCATGAGTGATTTCATGCGTAACTACTAAAAGATTTGGGTGGTAAATGTAGCCTGGAGCCTCTCGCCTGCAGCAGAGATGAGGAAGAGGCCTACAGAGGATACGGTTATTTCTAAATATATTTCACTTCTCCAAGCTGGCAGTGTTCAGAATTCACACAGTTTGCTCTTTAACAGATCACATTTCTCAAGAGAACTCACCTGTATACACTGAGGTTGGTGGCAATGTATAGCAAAAGTACGCACTGCAGAAATATATTCTTTAGTACCTGAAACTTTGGTCTCCTTCATTCTCTCACAACCATGACACCTCTTAGCTCAAGGTGCATATTGACTCGTCTGATATTAGTTTCTGCTGAACATATTCTGCAGGAAAACCAAGACTGTTGAATTCCTCCTTCAATGACTCACTTCCAAGGGCTTATTGCTAGTACTGTTCACCATGTGAGCGTTAAGACACGAACACGTGGATCTATCTTTAAACATGTTTCTGAGATCAAGTTAAAAACGACATGATCTAATTCAGTGACAAACGACGCGGGTTAAACGAAGCAATTTAACCCCGATTCTGCGCCGGGTTGAGCAAGACAACCTTATTAGCTTTTGCAAATGACATCAGTGTTGAATTGTCTGTGATGAGAAATCAGCATCTGCTATAAAACACAAGCGGAACTCGGTCTCTATTACAGAACGAACGCTTCAATAAGAGATTCCTCTGCTGCCCGGCCACTGTGGGATCTGCTCTCTGATTGGCTGTTGGGAGGTTGTGTTTTCCTGCTCTGCAGCACTGAGCGTTCCAGATGGCTGTGATTTATGAACCTCTCTGAATGTTGGGACTAACGAGCGTTCCCCCGACATGTGTTTGGGACGAAGGCACCGTGTTCGGCCATAACTCTGTCTTTGAGGAGGGGGTCTCGGACTTTGTATCATACTGTAAGTACCAACGGGCGGTGAAAACACTGGCGAGTAATCCATCTGCTCTGTGAACAGATGAAAACAACATGCACGGCCATGTGGTTACAAGTAGTATCATTCAAATAGTCTGAACCGTCTTTTTTTGTTCTGCCAAAAATCCACACGTTTTGTTTTTTGTCAACTACTTATGTGATTATGGAGCTATTTCTTACAGCAGCAGAGATTAATACACTTAGCATTTGTAAAGTAGATCAGTGTAATCCCATTTTAAGGAGGTGTTGCTCCTCCACCTTGGCACTAACCTCAGTAGTGTGCTCCAGGTGAGCATTAACAAAAAAGCATGTATTCTTAATGCATGGTTTAAAAACGGCAACTTTTAAGGAATTAAAATCAGTCCCGTTTATAAAAAGACACTGTTTGTTTGAGGCCCACGTAATCCCTGAACTGAGGCAAAACAAGAACGTCACATGAAGAGCTTTTCCTGATTTCAACCTGACTGCAGCGAGGACCCCTGCTGTGTCTCACGGCTAAAAGTCTTTAGAGCCTTAACGTGCAAACGCTCTCATTAGACACTACAGTAATTGGTTCCCTGCCACTGAAATGTTTTGACAGTATTGCAACTTTTTTCAACACTAAAGTCAATCAGGGAGACCGGGCTCTGGTTTCAGACAGAGGGTGAAAAGTGAAAAATAAGAGCTTTTTGAATATTAAAGCATGGAAACATAACTGGGCCCCTGTTCCAATATGTACAGTATGTGTGTATTTCTTGTGTGTGTGTGTGTGTGTGTGTGTGTGTGTGTGTGTGTCTGAAGGCTATTCCAATTGATTTGTACCCCCGTCCAAGCTGCTAATTGCCGCCTCTTGGTGTCTTTTGTATATCTAATGAAGCTGTTAACATGCACTGGAAGAAAACAAGTTCTGTCAATAATCCTGAGAGGAAAATCTCTACAGCCCTGAAAGGTTTCAAGCTACGTCGGTCATATTTTTCCAACCTTGACATACCGTTATAGCGGTATAGGGAATATAACTCAGGTAAGAAATGACCTTCTGGACTTGTCTACCTCTGATGCAGATTCATGGCAACACGAGTCATTACTGTGTCTTGGTTTTCCCCTTCGATGATTAAATGCAGCTCTAAGGTGAGGTAATTATTCCCGTTTCCTGCAGACCGCTTACTCCAGACTTCTGTGACAATTTGATGTTTTATGTGCCCGACTATTTCTTGGCAAGGACCAGTTGCCGGTCAACCAGCGTAGTTTCCAGGAAGTGACTCTTACCCCGGCCAAGAAATAGTCTGGCACATAAAAAAAACCCACAGTAAAACCCCCGAACTGATGATTTACACACTTTGTACAGACTTAATAAACAAGATTAAAACAATCTATATATCAGTGAGCTTTAGAGGTGCGGACTGTGGTGAAGTGTTTATGCTAAGCTAAGCTAGCCCACTGCTGTTGAACATACAATAAATGGGAGTGGTAGTGATCCAATCATCTCAACAAGCAGTCATTTGGAAGATGTTAGTTCCTGTTGTATTTTAGTGGAGGCATGAAATAACGAGCTACCTCATTAATGTTTAAGAAATAAAACATTTTGGTTAAATATCATGTGAGGCGTCAGGAACAACCCACTGCAAAGGCCACGAGAGTTAAGGATTAATCTACATTTTAATTGCTAATTTACACATACCGCCCACAAAGCAAAGCCATAAGGATAGTATCACATCTTAAAAAGTAATCCCTTAATAAGTGAGGCAACTGTTTGTCAGCACACTATCACAACAAGGTGCATACTGTATGTGTGAGGAAAAACAACAACTGGCTGCACAGCTGGTAGGTCAGACTTTCGCCTCAACTCAGTTAAATAATGACACGTTAGCTATTTTAAAAGTGTCAAACCTCAAAGATACACTGGTCTTGTATCATCTATGGCTGTCTCTCTTCTCTTTTACCAATGTAAGGATGAATCGTATAAATATGTTAATTTTGCTATGCTATCAAGGATAATCACCCTAGTCTTTAAACTTTTTGATATTCGAAGCATCGATGAAGCGCCTGTCATCTGAGCAGAGACCAGCAACGGTGCTACGGTATGTTAGTCACAGTCAAAGAGGGAGGAAACAGAACTGCAAAAGGTGTAATCATTACGATATTACTTCGCTAAGGACGGTCTCTGAATGCAGGCGTGTCAAAGAGGTGCAATTACCAAAACTGAAGGAATCACAGCAATGGAAAGACGATTGAAACGATATTCTCCAATGCCAAAAACATGTCTGAAAGGAAAGAGAGGTAGAGTGTAAATTAATAGAAAAGGGTGGGGCCAAGAATAGAGCCCTGCGGGACGCCAAAGGATTAGGCAGCCATACTGTGTGTCTTCTGAAATGCTGACACTATTGAGAAGATGTTTATTGATTAACTGACAATGCGAAAACTGCAGGCTTCAGTGTAGAAAAAGGAAGGAAGATCTCTAACAAGATTTAAGTAAAAAGGTATCTCAACAGTTTCAACATTAAGCACAAAACCAAAGAGAAGAAGTTCACCGGCATCCATTACAGCCTTTTGATGATAAAAGAAGGAGGAAAAAAAGCATTCATGGCTAAAGTCTGGCTCCAAGTTTGGCTACTTAGCAAAAAAAAAGGCAAACATAGTTGATGCAAGCACAAGGCAACACACAGACAAAAAGGTTTGCTCGGCTCAAGCCCAATTACACACAACCGTGACAGCAAGGAATGCAAACACACACTTTTACACTGAATATATACATAGGGAGGAAAGAAGAGTGGGAACGAACGGACACACACACACACACACACACACACACACACACACACACACACTCACAC
>NW_011349148.1:0-1750 GCF_000735185.1 Notothenia coriiceps | reverse complement strand
GGACACACACACACACACACACACACACACACCAAACAACAGTGAGACTTCCTGAATATTTCATAATGTTTTCACTGGCCTGTCAGCAGCCAGAAGAAAACAAACCGTCTCTGCATACAGTATGTGTGGATTTATATACTATACGTGTGTGCGTGAGTGTGAGTGTGAGTGTGTGTGTGTGTGTGTGTGTGTGTGTGTGTGTGTGTGTGTGTGTGTGTAAGGCCATTGTGTTGATTGTGTGTGATGGCTCTGCTCAGTGGGCAGCAGTCACTTCATCAGTGAAGCTCCACAGAGGGTTTGTTGGCAGGGTGGCATGCTTCGTTCAATAATGGAACAACATATTTGGGGAAGAAGTAGAAAAGCAAGTCTAATCTTTTAATCCTAATATACGGTGGAAAAGTCAGGTACTCAAGAGTTTGGGATTAATAAAGCATAGATCTATCCATCTAGACGTTGGATAGCTTGTTAGAAAACGAGCAAACCAAGAGCTAGGTCAGCTACTTTTCCCACTTCGTTTGTTTATCAGTCTCCTCGTTACCCTCTCCCTCCATTCTCTCTCCCCCCTCTCTCTCTCTCCTCCATCTCTCAGTAACAGGTGAGTTCCCAAAACTAATTACAGCAGGCGATCCCAGGGAGCGCGAGGAGGATGTCTAATAACATTTTCTACCGCCTGATTAAAAACAGCCCATAAATCACCCGTTCACTTGGGTCTATGCACACGCACGTGCACGTGCACACGCCTACACACTGCTCAAATAGAGTCATCAACCACATGACTTCAACACACACACACTGAACAACCTGAAGGACACACACCTTGTCTCACTGTCATATACAATTAGCCTGTTTCTGCATTCATACCATGTTATAGTGCACTAGACTTTAGAGCTTACATGTATGCAACGCCTCCGGTTTATTCTTCTTTTGATTTAGCGTGATGAGGGAACACAAATGCAAA
The DNA here is from genome assembly GCF_000735185.1 of Notothenia coriiceps. Lineage (NCBI taxonomy): Eukaryota > Metazoa > Chordata > Actinopteri > Perciformes > Nototheniidae > Notothenia > Notothenia coriiceps. Next base: position 792 of record NW_011349148.1, on the reverse strand, counting down.
GCGGCCAATAATGACCTCCAAGAGGGATGTCAACAACAGGACATGAACGATGTCAAGAGGATGTGAAAGTGATTCTGCTGATGAGCAGCAAAGTCATTAATGCATTTCGCTCCACGACGCTTCGCCCTCCATGTTCCTCTACGGGCTCGTTTATTGTTTGCGTCCTCCTCACACGAGGCAACAAGGAAGTAAACATGTGTTGGATTAATGGGTTGCTGACGACAGGTATAAATACATGTGAGCTATAATAACGGATGCTTAATGTCGAGTTTTGCGGATACAAATTGTTGTTATATATTATATATTGATAACGCAAAGAAAACTTTAGAAGCTGGAACTAATTAACGTTTGGTGGGAAATGGCTCAATTGATTAATCAATTACCCAAAACTTAGGGATTCATTTTCAGACCATCGATTTAAAGATGAAGGTGTAATTATTTCCGCTCCAGTCATGTCCCTTTGTGAGTCCCGTCTGGATCATCCATCACAGCCGCTGCTCGTGACCTTAATAGTTCTACTATCCCACTTACAGACAAATGGAAGCCACATTTGCCAGCTTCTCCAACTAATCAGATTTTCTGCTTTTACATCATACGACGTTTCAAAATGGATGAAAGAGAAGGATGAAAGGAATATAATTTTTTTTAGAAAAGTGTCAAAATAACTATCATTTCACAAGAAGACTACGGCTAGAGGAATGAGGGAATGAGTATTTCCAAATATCTGGAACAAACTCCCAGAAACCTGAAGGTCCGCTGCAACTCTGACTGCTTTGAAATCCAGGCTGAAGA
>NW_011349147.1:0-3224 GCF_000735185.1 Notothenia coriiceps | reverse complement strand
TGCACCTTTACCAGCTTTGAGAAAACTTTAATGATCAATCATTATAAAAAATATCATATTTATTATTCTGAAATGGACCAATCTGCACAATGAATACTTTTACTTTTGGTACTTTAACTATATGTAGATGCTCATACTTTTCTACGTTTACTTGAGTAACATTTTGAATGCAGGACTTTTACTTGTAACAGAGGATTCCTACAGTCTGGGACTTTTACTTTTACTCAAGTACACGATCTGAGTACTTCTCCACTCTGACATTTACTAATTGAATAGATACATTAAGGACATTAGAAGGAAGGGTGTCTGGGTTTATGACTGTTTTATATGCTCTGCTGATTTGTATACTGCAAAAATAATATTTCCATCTGATTCACACTTTTCTGTATAATCACTAAATACTTTGTATGACAGATAGCCTTTTAAAATGTGTTCCAGGCTCCAGTGGGGGGGGCTCTCCAGGATGGGTCCCTGGGAGTGGTGTCTGTGGGGGCCGCCGACACAGCACCGTGTCCGACAGCGGGGACACCGGGATCGGGACCTACTGCTCCAACAGCGTGGAAGGTCTGTTAACCTGTCTTTATATCTGACTGTCTGTCTCTTACAAAACCAGCTGGTTATTAATCACTGAAATCTTTGCACAATTGTAATGTATACACAACACTGCTGATGTGACACAAATAATTTCCTAATTGGGATAAATAAAGTATCTATCTATCTAATTTGTAATATTTTTCTTTATAAGCAGAAAAAGCCTTATTAGCTTAATGTTATGCGGACTGAATAAGGCATTCGTTATGATTCTGTGTCGATGAGGATGTCCGACATGGTTTTTCTTCTAATGCTCTGTATGTCTTCCAGATGACTCCAGTTCCAGTACCACACCGTTATCTCTTCAGCCGCTCATGTTGCAGCATCTCGTGAGTCAGGATGAAGGGTCCGTCCCCCTGGTCCACGTCATGCTGTCCCCATCCTCCTCCCCGTACACCGGCTATAGTACGCCAGCCTCCACCAGCAGCAGCACCGGGCGCTGGAGCAGATCCTGCCAGCTACTGACCCCCGCCGTGACCCTGCCGGGGGTCTCTCTGGACATGAAGGACCACCCGCCCCTGCGGAGGTGCTCCTCTCTCACCAAGCTGCCCTCTGGGGTGGACAGAAGCTCCAACAGGACATCAGGCCTTCAGTACAACCCCCAAGGCTCCCTGGACCGAGGACTGCCACATGGGTACAGGAAGGAGCCCCTCGGTTCTAAAGTGGATCTTTACCTCCCCTTATCTTCCTCCTTGCTCTACAACAGCCTCCTGCAGCGCTCCCCAGGGGCCGGGCCCTGCTACCGCTACAACCACAGCAGTAGATCCAGTGGTTTGGAAAAGAACCGGTCCGTACCCTCGAGTCCGTCCTCATCGGTGAAACGCAACAGTTTGGACATGAAATACAGCGCCTTGCCGGAATATAAAGTGTCTCGGGGGGGGGCACAGCTCTATGGCCTCAGCTTACCCAAACCAGCCGACCCAGCACTGAAGGATCATCAGACCGACAGAGGGTCCCCCATCCAGCCGGCGGTCCGCACCCAGATGTGGCTCGCTGAGCAGATGGAGTACAGGCCCAAAGTAGAGGGTGGAGGTCAACTGGGTCCGATTGGTGCTGCTGGAACAGAGGGCTGTGGAAATGGGCCATCGCCATGTCAACAGGAACCGGGGCTTCACCAGGTAAGCGGCTTTGCCTCAGGGGTAAATGTGTGTCTACTGACAGACGGTCGGTGGTTTCATTCCTAGCCAAAGTGTCTTTAGGCAAGATACTAATTTCTCCTGTTAGCATATCTACTAGGTATGCTCCCATCAGGGTTTTTGGGACCGATCATAGGGTGGGTGGGGGCTTTGGGGATCTTCCATTTAATGTGTTGTGAATTGTTTAACAGAATTTCCGTTAGCCGGTAATTACCGGACTATGACCGGTAATATAATGCTGATGTTTAAAACTCAGTTAATGGGAGTCATTTTTATATTGCTTCAGTTTATAATCGTAACAGATCGAAAAGTTCAGATTCATTTTTCAATAAATGATTCCACAAATAACATCATTATTACATTCAAACAAACTACTTATAGTAGATGAAGTACATTATTCAAAAGTTTACATTTGGATAATAACACGGGAGAAACGGATCCTCTCTTTTCCTCTCCCTCTCTCTCTTCAGTTTCGTCTCTTGCAGCTCGCTAATCCAGTAATGACTGACCCGACAGTGAAGAATAAACATATGTATAACTTGTTTAGCTTGTTCCAGAGGTCGATAAAATAGCTAAGTGTGTTAGATCTAACTCATAAGCCTCATCCCAATACCCCTCCTTGACTCCTCTCTTCCCCTCCTCCGGGACTTGACCCGGAAATCGATCAAGACACGCCATTTTGAAGGACGTCCCAATAGCTGAAATGCACACGGAGGAGTCAAGGAGGGGTGAGGGAGGAGGGGTGCGGGAGGAGACTGTCCCGATCTGCAGCCCTGCCCGATCTGCAGTGCGCATGTGCAAGATGGTCCGCCATATTGGACAACTCCGGACGGCAACCCAGGAAGGACACTTGACACAGTGGCTTTTGGCAAAGCTGAAAAAGAAAACTCGAGAGAGATGAGTTATTGTTATTACAACGTGACTTCACTATTATTTAACAACTCTTTTTATTGGGTTCTGTTATTTGGGGTTAAGTACATTGTCAGAATAAGTGAGAAATGGATTTCACTTCTGTTAGACAGCCATATGCCATACATTTTTGCATACATTCACAGTAAATATTTATTCAGTATGATAGCTGTCACAAAGTTGTATAATTTTGCACGGACGCCAGGACCCGTGAAAAATTCAACATTCTGGAGTCAATGGGTTCAAATTGTCCAGGACGCTCACAAAGTTGTATAATTTTGCACGGACGCCAGGACCCGTGAAAAATTCAACATTCTGGAGTCAATGGGTTCAAATTGTCCAAGGTGCTCGCTAGCGCCACCTATGAAAAACCCATTTCGGAATAAATTTACAAAGTCGCACCGTAACTCCGAATGACCTGAAATTTTGCACACATATCCGGGTGGACCTGTTCTACAAATAATCCTCTTGGACCCCTAAGCTCCGCCTACTTTTATTTTTTTTCTAATTAGCATAATGTTCAAAACAGTGAAATATTCACTTAAATTTCAATTTTCTATTTTTGAACACCAAACTTCGTATACAGTA
>NW_011349146.1:0-2057 GCF_000735185.1 Notothenia coriiceps | reverse complement strand
CACACACACACACACAGGGGGGGGGGGGCAGCTGTCCCCCTTGCCCCCCTGTAGATCCACCCCTGGGATAGGTGTCCTTGCATAAATCATGGTTGAAACCAACAGATTAGAATGCACAGATACGAGGGTACACAACATTTAGAGTATATCTTTTATTTTAAGGTCCCATGTCATGGCCATTTCTACTGATCATATTTCCATTGTTGAGGTATGCTAGAAATTGTGCAATTTTCCAAAATCACATTGGTTTCTCATACAGCATCTCTGTATAGTGGGTGTATTCACCAGGTATGTGTATTCACATCCTCCCTGTGAGCCCAGTGTGCTCTGATTGGTCGGGACGTTGCGAGGCTCGCTGCTGCTCGCCAATGCTGCGAGCTGCTGCGAGGAGCGGACAGGTTTCCGGGTCGGTGATACAGCGAGACACAGCGAAACTCATCCTGAGTACACACAAGCACTCACAGCCGAAGTAAAAACAATAAGTGTGGCTTGATGAATGTGCCGTAAAGCAACGATGGTGCGGGACAGACCACCCTGAGTAGGGCGCTGCGAATGACGGCCTCTGACTCCCAACATCGGGTAGGTGTGTCAGGGCCTCTAGTTAGCCAAGGGATCCTGGTGTGTGAGGTGCTCCGTGGATCGGTCATTTGTTGTTGATTTGGGTATTCACACGTCAGAGAACCCAGGAAGAAAACAATGGAAAATGAGAAATCTCCAATGAGGCGTTATGGGGCAGCATAGACAGGTCTTTTCTGTGTTAGAGTTTTACTCGCTACAGGGTGTACTTTGAGGTTTTTTACTCTGCAGAGCGTTTACATGTATAAAAACCTTCATAACACATGAGGGGACAGGTAATAACCGGAAAAGCATGACATGGGCCCTTTAATGTATTGCCTGCAGATGGCTCTCGTGCCCTGGTGGCTAGCAGCTAACGATGCAAAAAGTGCTAGCAACAGTGCTAATTGAACTAAAGTTGTTAATTTGAGAAGGAAACATGGTATGGGCATTTCACCTTCGCTTAATGATCTTGTTATTTCTCCACCTACTTCCTGCCTCCTACGCTGTATTCTCTTTAAACGTCTATTGGGAGGACTTTTGGATTCGCTGGCCAGTGGGATACACATGCACAGTGAGGGAGGCACAAAGTTTGATATAGTGTATTTCTGGTATATTCATTTTAATGTCACCTCATATATTCGTGTGTGTTAAATTTGAAGGGACAAAGTACATTTTTCCTCTTTTAAATATAGCGCAATAGTCTTTTCTTCCACTTTAATGTGTAATCAAAAGGGTGGTTTCTGTGGTTGAGAATAATACAAATGACCTTTGACATCTGCTTTGCAGTTCCCAGACTTCTGAAGAGGCCCTGAGTCTCTGGCTTCCTCTGTTAAGTGCTAAAACTATTATTGATTAAGCCAAAGGGGGTTTTCCTCAAATATAATGCAGTTAAAGTCCTGTTAATTAGTGATTCATGTCCAGCATGCATTAGTTAAGAAACGATAAGGATGTTGGGGTGTTGAAATGTAGCGTTTCCTGCAAGACTCATAAAAAGGCCTTGGGAATTGGGTCCCACAGTTAATGAGACAATAGTCCTTCTGACTAATCAATGGATGTATTCATGATTATTGTGAGCTGACTTGAGGTGAAAGGAAGTTCACAGAAGCCATTAAGCCACAAGAACAATTAACTTATGTTGGTTGACTGATTCGGTGGCCGTCATGGGACGATGGCGTTTGGATATTTACAAATATGGCTTTCATAGAGAAAAACAGGTGACTGTTGTGTGATAAGATACATGATAGGATGTGTGTGTGTGTTGAAGATGTTTAGGGGGAATGAGTATGTGTCCTGTCAAAGAGTCCTCTGTCATGACTCCAAATCATTGATTTGGGGACTGCCTGAGGGCAGAGGGACAGAAACACACACACACACACACACACACACACACACACACACACACACACACACACACACACACACACTCTCAAACACAGGCACACACACACACCTAGCGAAGCAAACGATGGAATCAACAAACTGACTTACTACCCGGGATC
>NW_011349145.1:0-5126 GCF_000735185.1 Notothenia coriiceps | reverse complement strand
TTTCAAGGTTATTACAGTTTTATTTTACATGTTATGTGAAGCACAACGTACCATGCTGTTATAATAACGCTCTTTATCAGCCTTTGAAACTGAAACCATTTTAAAAAAAAATGTTTTTATATATTATATCATAATATACAGGGGTGCACATCACTTTTTTGCCCTGGTTCTCAAAGGAGCACCTGGAGATGTTGCTTAGTGCTCATCCTTAAAATGAAATAAACCGTAACTTTTGAGGGGGTCTTGACTTTATTTGCCAGACACACAGCACTGAACACACATGCAGAGGTGAACACAGAACACACATGCAGTGAACATAACCAATAACCTACCATAGCCAATAACAAATTAATGTAACTTGTTTTATTTGTGTTGTTCGTTCATATCTGATTTTACCTTAACATTTATTTATGCATTTTATTTTGTATCTCTCCAGTTTTAAAGGATATTTTTGGTTACTGTCCTATAGTATACGTTGGAATGATTTCAAACCTGTTTATCCCAATAATTATAAAGGACTGCCTTGGAAATATGTGTTTACATAAATTGTGACCAAACCGTTTGAACTTAGACTAAAGTTAACTATCTAAACACTCAGAGTCCTTTACCTCACTGAGCTGTAGTTATCAGCCTCTCGGTCTGACTGGAGAGGATTCTCCCTCCACATTATTGTAGACACATCTTCTTCTAATATCCATTAGAGCAGCTAGCACCAGATGCTAATAACAACAGCGCTGGTACCGGTGCACCCTCCCTCTCTCCCTCGCTCGCTCCAACGCTCCCTCGCATTTTGGCTGTGAGCTGCGGGCGACAGATAAGCCAACATCCCCCATTTTCATCACTTACAGCGCCCATCGTACAGGGCAAATGAAATGTGTAACCGGGGTGAAAAGGGTGTTACATTTACTTAATTATGAATATTGTTACATCAAGGCCGAAAATTAGGATGAGCACCAACGGTCAAAAAATGTTTTTCCCTCCCAGAACTGCCAGCAACGCCTCCCCAGATCTGGCGCCCTAGGCGAAACGTTATAACGCCAGTGCTATGTGCCGGCCCTGAGTTCATATGCAACTCGCAAATATCTTTCTCTCTCTCTCTCTCTCTCCTCTCTCCTCTCTCCTCTCTTTTCTCTTCTCTTCTCTCTCTCCCTCTCTCTCTCTCAATGTTGGTACGCAAATGCGCCTTTTTTCAAATTACCCGGTGCTCTTTTTTTGGCGGAGGTGCGCATGCGCACTTGCGCACCAGTTATGTGCAGCCCTGAATATAAAATACTGTATAGTGTTATAAATTGTTACTATTTTCTCTAAGCGCCTTGTATTGTATTGAATCACAACTCGTTCTGTGAGGAAGGTAAAAATTATCGTGCCGCCTCAGCACCTGCTCTGAGATCGTTGGGAGAGACTGTCTGTCGAAGGCAGCACAGATGAAGATGCTTCAGGTCTCTGCATACAGCAGTTGCTAAGAGGCAGCTAGCAGGACGAGCTCTGCCTGAGGACCATGGGGAACATCTGTGCTTAGCTGCTGCAAATGTGCCCTGCCAGGTAAAAATAGCCAGTGTGTGAATGGAAGCAGAGTGAAGCACAGCAGAGAAAGGCAGAGTACAAAGGCCGGCTGAGTGTGGTGTGGCTGTCAGCTCTGAGGGTTACATAAAGCAGAGCCAGAGTCCAACACTTCCTGCTGTTTTTATAGGTAAGCAGTCAGCAGACTGATCTGTAATCTGCTTTTGTATCTACTGGAATAAAGGCAATTTATATTGTCCAGTTTGTTAGTTATTTTATTTATTCTTCAGTAGACTTTTAGTGGCTGTCACTAGTGCTCCACAACATGCATATATGCACAGGGTATAGGATTTTTAATTGTATTGATTTTTTCATAGTTTTGTCCATCATTTCTATTAGTCATAACTGTAAGCATGGTGATATCATCAAAAAGAAGTCAAACGCTCAGACATATTCCTCTGCCAACTTTATTTGGCAGAGGAAATGAAGGCAAGCGGTTAAACTGTGAGCTACTGCTCTTACTGTAGCTGTTCTACAGTGTTTCTTATTAGCCATATTTCAGTTTGGTTTACAAGTGGTTTAAAAAATCCAGATCAACATTTGGCTTATTGTTATTAATGTCTCATGTTGGCTTTTAAAACTTAGCTTTCAAAACAGCATTCAAACGGTATTCAAGGACTGTTTTTGGTTCAGAATATTATATTTGTTTGCCAGTAGATTTGGTTTGAAGTAAAAACTCAAAGTATCCAATCGTGACACAAATCAATTTGAACTTGCTTACAAAGAATAATCATGTCTCTATAAAAGGGAGCATCTGACATCTGACTTCAACAAGTCCATCCAAGTGGTTGTCCAATTAGTTTCAAGCTTGTCCCTGTCGGTCATATTATTCCTTGAAACGGAGCAGAGACTACTCTGTCCAGTCTTCTGTCTGTGCTTTCTCTGTCATTAAACAGTTATGATCCACAGAGCCCAGTGGGAATGACGTCCCTGACCCATAGCAAAAGACACTGTTGTATCCCACCTGGGCAGGAGGCATATTGGTGAAAGTGTCTTTGAGAGGGAGACATTCATTTTATCCCATATCAAATTGGTACCTGCATCAGGTATATCTGAGTTGTTGCACTGCTTCAGAGATAGTATTGGTGGTAGAGACCACATTTGCCACAGGTGGATGTACACTATTATAAAAAGTTGCGGAAACTTGCCAGGCAGATATAAGAGACGCAACAACACCGATTACTGTTTGAAATGTTGTGCAAATGTGCAAAGGAGTTTTCTGACAGTTACAGAGCTTGTGTATCGTTTGTTGACATAAAAGCGTACCTTGCCACCCTGAGCTTTTATCATTACGCCAGCGTTTGATTCCAAAGCAAAAGAAGCTGCAATAATATATAAAACCCTAAATAAACAGGCCCATGTCCTGCTGCCTTCAGTGAGCCATGCAGCCTTTGAAGCACTTCTGAAGATCAACACTTCCTTGGAGTACCTCCACTTTGCTCCTGAAGGATAGAGGGCAGAAGATCTGTTCCATCAGGCGCTGTCTGACACCGCCTCTTTAAGGCAAAGTCATGTTGGCCCTGACTAATGCCACCAGATATAATCTGGCTGCTGGGCCTTCAGTTGTTGTTCCATTATACTTTAAAGAACACTTTTATTCAAAATATCCGTGTATGCTGTAAGATTATGATTTTGCTAAATTCAAACTAGACCCAGCTCTAAAGTGTAGGATGCTTCCAGAGAACTGGCTCCTGGCAGAGAATGGAGATCAAGTTTGAGGGTGATGAGATGCTACAAGAGCTTAGAAGCATATGAGCACATTAAACTGCTGCTACACTATTAGCATCAATACGAAATAACACTCATTGGCTGTGAAAGATTGAGAAAACGTTCCAGCCCCGCAGCGGTTCATCATCACTGGAGCAGCCTGTCCTCGCGTGATGGCAAACAAACAATTTGGCTCCCAGCCTGAGAGAAGCTGTGAAGCCTCACATTATCACATCAAAGCCCTGACGGCTGATTCAAGTCCGCCAATGTCTCGAGCGCAGTCATAGACATTTATTTTAATAAGCTGTTTTTATTTTTAAGAAAAGGTGAATACATTAAGTTGAGTTCAATATAAAACCAGCACTACCAGGAGTTGTGTTTTGTTTTTTTATTGGATATACAGTGGATCACTACTCCATGTTACTTAAGACTTAAGTCCTAATAGAGTAATTTATTTATTACTAAATAACAATGCAGCATTACTTTTTCATAGGCAAGAATAAAGGAAGACATTTTAACAGCAGAGCATGCAGAGATTGTTGACATAATTTGATAGTGGGTCAATTATTAAAAAAGCTCTTTGTCCTACATCTCCCTTAATGCAAATCCAAATGACACAATGTTTCTGTTACATGTTTCAAGACTAAAGATCCCATGTTGCTATGCTCCGATGACATCAGTTAGACAGGTCACTGACTACAGAGAGATCATTGTCAGGACAAAATAATCATTTATAATATTCAAAATGTGTTTTAGTCAAACATAAATCCAAGCAGACTTTGATATACTGTATATTAGGGCTGTGTGACAATACCAACATAGTTGAACCCATTATTCTGGTCAAAAGGAGTTAAATATTATTCATCGATTTTATTGCAAACCTTTTTATGGTAATATGTAATATATTATTGCATTTTCGTACTAGGGATTGCTTTTCCATGTTGTACTAAACTCTTGGTAATATAAAACACTTTTGCACCAAAAAACACTTTAAACCAGTTTGCGCTTCTGATGTATTGCATTAGTTTTTAGCCTTCCTTACTCTTGCTCTCTGCATGTCCGAAGGGAGCATGCATTTTAAATGTTAACCCTGTTGATCATGTTTATTTAATTGTGTTAAGACCAAATTGTGATTATTATTAGCTTCATTGTGAGGCCTACTGTATACAGTATATAGGGTGGCCCTGAAGTGCAAGTCAAAACAACATTTCACAAAACGCTACAGCATTTCACAAAACACTACAGCATTTCACAAAACACTACAGCATTTCAAAAATTACGGAAAGGGTATTCCTTTAGGTAGAACCAGCGCCATATAGACTGAGAGTTACGTCATCTCCGTTCACTCCAACGGACCACTTTTTTAGAGCAATGGCGGATCGTGGAGCCTCTCAATCGTTCCCCGGAAGTTAGCGCCAAGGCTAGCAGAGCTGTAGAGTTGCAGCATAATAGACCGTTCGTGACGGACTTTTAAAGGTAAGAAGAAGTTTAAAGATTTATATTGCGGATATTATCAGTACATCTGATTCAAATTAACATGTGTATTAAAGGATGTCAGTGGATTATCCCTAAATTAGTAGATTTAGGGAACGTTTACAGATAACAGATTAAGCTACCGGATCAAGTTAGCAACACACGTTGAACAGCCTTTTAATTGTAAATTCCGTTCTCTTAATGTCATTTCGTCCAACGTTGTTGAATTAGAGAAGAGGGGCTTCTAAACGGGATTGTATGCGGGGGTGGAGGGAGTTAAATATTAGATAAATATAACTTTGGTGCGTGTAAGAGTGAGTGTTTTTAGCAGAGCCATATTGTGTCCTTGTGATTATGTTGATTATTACCTGTCTGTATTATGTTGC
>NW_011349144.1:0-3308 GCF_000735185.1 Notothenia coriiceps | reverse complement strand
AATTTGCAAACAACCGTGCTCTTATTGACGCTTCCATCCGTCCGTTTTTTAAAACAAAATGTCCCATCCACGGGGCCAACCAAAGCGGTCTCATCAGCTTCTTCGTTCACGTTTGACTATTGTTCACTGTGGTTTGTTGTTGTCTGAAGTAATGAACGTTAGTTGGTGCTCCAGTATAATCGGTACCCCTGAAACTCATCCAGTGAGAAACGTTCCGCGGTGCAAAAATAAGTGCGATTAAAATGCGTTAATTTTTTTAACGCGTTAATTTTGTGTAATTAATTAATCTTAATTAACGCGTTAAAGTCCCGGCCCTAATTATTTTATAATATTTCCTCTGCATTGTATTGTTATCGGATAGGGTAATAACTTCATAATTAACTACGTCTGAAAGCAGAAGTCTAGGGAAAATAATTGCAAGTCTCTTCATTGCGCATGTCACACAATGAGATGCATTGTGGGACATGTAGTTTATGGTCAATGTTCTCCTGTAAAGCGGCACGTAACATTATAATAAACTTATTATAGTCTTTGCAAGCTCTTGTGGGCCACATAAAATGAAGTGGCGGGCCGGATTTGGCCCCCGGGCCTTGAGTTTGACACCCCTGTTTTAGTGGAAAATGTGTGAACTGTATAAGTGGCTAAAGAGGACGACTAAATGGTTCATTTTAAAATCAATACCAGTAAACCCTTCCTTTCATGCCGGGCCTTGGCGTACCTAATGAGGCACCTGTTCAGAGTAAGAGGTTACTTAGAATTCAATCAGATGGCACTTTAATTCTCCAGTCAACCCGTGAAGAGGGATGATAGAGTAACTTAATGACTGACGAAGATTCATTCAAGATTTAGTGGTTTTACCAATAACAAGGTTAGAGGACTGAAGTGAAAGTCAGTTTCACTACTTTCTCTTGAAGTTATCTAATGTTAGAGAGGCCCTATAATGCTTCTTGGGGTTATTCCCTTTTCTAAAGTGTGTTATATAGGTTTATGTGCATGGAAATGGTCTTCAAAGGCCAAAGCGTGTGGGAGAGGAACTCCCTCTGGAGGAAACGTGGGGATTTTAGCCTTTGCAGCATAATAAACAAACCAATAGGTTAAGCAAGAGGCCTAGAATTTATATTACAGACTTATAACCATAATGGAGTCGAGTATCAATGTTGGCGTTATCTCTGTACTCTGTTGTAGCATCGTGTGCAGACAATCTCATATCATGTTTCATGAGAGGCAAAGGAAACATGGCGCCAGCAGTGTAACCTTTCCGGCATTTGTTCTATAAATGACTGTATACGTGTTTCCCTATGTTAATCTATACGTGTGTGTGTGTGTGTGTGTGTGTGTGTGTGTGTGTGTGTGTGTGTGTGTGTGTGTGTGAGTCAGAGGGGAGCCAGTCAAAGCCATACATTAGCATTACCCACAAATAAATAGGCTCCTGTTTCGTGGTGGGAGGCGAGGGAAGTACTGATATTATAGCAGAGTCTCCCCTGGATACTGACCCCTGTGGCTGACACACACACACACACACACACACACACACACACACACACACACACACACACACACACACACACACACACACACACACACACACACACACACACACACACACACACACACACACACACACACACACACACACACACACACACACACACACACACACACACACACACACACACACACACACACAGTGTGCGTCTGCTGTGTATCTGCATGTCGTCACAAAGGGAGCTTCTGTGTCTGGTTGTATTGATGTTTCAGTTTCACATGTACGCATAGCAGTAAATCGTCTTAGCATGGATTACGCCTGACTGCAACTGAATTTGCCAAACATCTACGACTATATTTGTACACTGCTGGTATCTTATTTGCATATGTGTCTATTTGCAGTGGTGTGTGAGGCGTACATTTACTGTAGAAAGCGCTCGAGAAATGCATGAATCTCGGTCGGTGCAGAACCTCGTGTCTTTTGACGCAAATGATGTGAGGTCAATGCAGCTCGAATCCATTTGGTCCCTGGCAATACTGTGTAATTAACTGCTGTAACTAGGGATGGCAAAGATAACAGGCTGTAAGATGAAAGGGACGAAGGGCAATGTGGGCGTATCGGGAGAAGGAGACACATTATGGAAAGATTGACAGGACATCTTAACATGATTAACATCTGCTAAATACAGCCGTGCATCATTTATGCTGCTTTTGTCTTAGAGTTGTAAGAAAAAACACATCTTTATTTCATAGGGAATGTATTATTCATACTTTAACAAAGGCACATTAAAACATTGACATATCTAGGCTCTCTCCCCCTTTAGCTTTTATTTGATGCCATCAATATATGCTGTGTCATGTATGAAAGGTGACCCTAATAGAAAATCAAGATGCTGCCACTTTGGAAAATCTGACCTCCTTAATGCAATTATCTCCATCTGGCCTTGACGATTGATGGCTGAGGTAATGTGTTTAGATTTCGCCCCTTTGATATTTGTTGGTAGAATAACTGAGCAAAGAAGAAAGTAGAAGAAACATAAATTAAGTAAGATAATATTATATGCTTTTCTTTTTCTGTCAATACCTATTATGCACACATCATGAATTACTGGGCACCTGTTTTTCTCATAACTATAAATGAAAGAGGCCCTATTATGCTTTTTGGGGTGTTCCTTTTCCTGTACTGTGTTCCCTTTGCCTGAAGTGAGCTATTGCTTTTATAAAACGGTTACCAAGTGTGGCAATATGAAAGAAAAATACACACTCCAATTTAAATAGTTTATTTTAGTAAATAATGATGTTCAAAATAAAATAGTCCCTCCGTTGCCTTCTGCACAAAACATGTGCGAGGTGGTTGCTATGCAACAACACTAACAGCTAGCGAACATATTAAAACCATTATTTGGCTATTTATTTACATTAATGTGTATGTTGCTGTTTATTGTGCACCCACTGAAAAACTGTTCAGCATCAGTAGCATGGCTTACGTGGTCACTTGTATAGGTTGAGGTTGTTCGAGGCTGTTGCTTGGCGTGGTGAGAATATTGCTCCACTTTCTCCGGTCCCCGAGATTGGGCTTCCAGTAGCTCTGGAGAGAGCTTTCGCACCTGTGGCCACTAACGGTCATCATTTCTCTGCTTTGTTTCAAGACCCGCATCAGAAAGCTTTTGAATGGTGGTACTTTTCCAGTTGGTCTACCTGTTCTTCACGTAGCTCTGCATGTCGTCGTTTAGGTGCTTTCTTTCTGGAGATAGGCACTGCTCAATCCACTCCTCCATAGTAAGGCCCCCCCGGAGGTCGAAGTTGACATTAAATGTTTCCAT
>NW_011349143.1:0-2038 GCF_000735185.1 Notothenia coriiceps | reverse complement strand
CTGCTCAATAAGGAAATAAAATAAAAGTATTTGTAGGACTATTTATATTTCCTTGCGTGTTTGAAAATGTTTCGTATCTTGTATTTTGGGTATATGCGTCACATCCTGCTACGGTCCCGCGCCAGCGCCCTTTCCTGCAGGTGAATAACCTGACCCCCGGCTCGATGAGCGAACTATGGATAAATCAAAGAAAATAAAAGTATCGGAGGAACACAGAGGGTTTAATTCTGCGTGGACAGAGTTATATGCTTTCAGAGCAAACAATGCTGGTTTACCGGTATGATTGATATGTAGAGAGAAGTTGTCAAAGGTGCTGCAGCCTTTACGTATTGGAGGAAAAACCCGGAAGAGGAAGAGTGCTGACGATCTTCAGTCATAATTCAATCAGTTTACTCTTTTCAGGGTGCAGCTATGTTTTATTTATTTCAAAGTGGGCCCATTTGAATTATATTCATTTTCTTCAAATGTGCAGAGGACTCCCCAAGTGCTGTGTTGATTTATTTTAAAGTATGCCTGTGTATTTTCTTTGTTTATTATTAGAGGTAAACAGTTTTCTATAATGTAATAAATAATACATGCAAAAAAACTGTAGTTTTTGTCCATGATGTAACAATATATACAACTTTATAAGCTATCAAGATATCAAATATGTTTTGCGTCTTCAGACAAAAAAAAATGTGTGAAAAAGGGGGAAAAATGGCTCTTTTGGTATTTTGTAAATTGGTCCAGTATTGGGCGAGTCATTGCAGACAGCAGCCTCTATATCTGATATATAATACAAATATGATGTACTGTATATGAATAGATACTTTTAGTAAGATGTTATATGGTGTATATTTTTATTTTCTATATTTAGGACTTTTAAGGAATGTGTGTGAGAAAGAAGATCTGAGGGGAGTGAGGGATGAAGGGATACATATATGAAGGGGTGGATGGGTGGAGGCATGGAGGAATGTGGCTAAGATAGGGGACTGAATGAGTAGAGGGGAGATGGAGGGTGGGTCATGAGAACGAAGATAAATGGTGGCTGGATGTGTTGGCCAAGTATGACAAGTCTTAAAGCGACCCTATTATTCTCATTTGCACTCGAAAACCCCCCAAAAGCATAATAGAGCCCCTTTAAAATAAAGAGGTAAGGCTGAGGAGTGGCCATGCTCCCAAACCTAATTTAAAGAGGCCCTATAATGCTCATTTTCAGGTTCATATTGGTATTTAGTCCCTCTACCGGGACATGTCTCCATGTTTTAATGTTGAAAAAGCTTCTTTTTGTTATCATACTGCCTGTGCTGCAGGACCTCTTTTCACCCTCCGTCTGAAACCAGAGCCCAGTCTGCTCTGATTGGTTAGCTGGCGGCTCTGTTGTGATCTCTCTGGAAGGAACACAGGGATTTTAGCCATTGCGGACCATTTACATGCACAAATGAGTGCCGGATAGTTGGAAGTGTAGCATACATTATATAAAGTAGTTTGATAGCAGCCAGATAACAGCGAAGTATACATTATATTGCACACTTATTACAGATTGTATTACAGTAGTTGAATAGTCTTACTAAGAGATAGCAGCGAGTAAAAATAATAATTATAGAGCGATATATAGGGCCTCTTTAACAAATGAACTTTATCAACTAAACAGTAACACAGCTGACTAGATCATGACTGCATTTTTGGTTGAGCCTAAGCAAATCTGCCAATGGTTTGATTGTTGACTCAGCTATATTAATTTTGTCTGAAGGTTTTGTCACAGTTTTAAATTATCTTACTCCGTTAATAAAAATATGAATCAATCATAAAGTCATATCCCTGATGCATGTGTGTAGACATGTGATCACACATGTGTTCCCATCAGTCCGCCCGCTCCAGCGCTCCAGCCACCTGCAGTCGTGTCGGTACCTCCTGTCTGCTCCTCCTCTCTGCTCCTCCTGTCTGCTTCTCCTCTCTGCTCCTCCTCTCTGCTCCTCCTGTCTGCTCCTCCTCTCTGCTCCTCCTGTCTGCTCCTCCTCTCTGCTCCTCCTGTCTGCTCCTCCTCTCTGCTTCTCCT
>NW_011349142.1:0-3849 GCF_000735185.1 Notothenia coriiceps | reverse complement strand
AACCTGTCCCTGTCACAAGCTAGCATTCCATCCTGTCTGAAAACGGCTACCATCATTCCTGTCCCCAAAAAGACACCAGTCAGAGAGCTCAACGACTACAGGCCCATAGCCCTAACATCGGCGGTGATGAAATGTTTCGAAAGACTGATAGCCGACTACATCAAAGCCAGCCTCCCACCCTCCCTTGACCCTCATCAGTTTGCCTATAGAGCCAACAGACTCCACGGATGATGCCATCGCCACGGTCCTTCACACAGCTGTGAGCCACCTAGAAGGCCCAGGCAACTATATAAGGATGCTGTTTGTCGTATTTTAGCTCAGCTTTTAACACCATCATACCTGACATACTAGTAGGAAAAACTGTCAAGCCTACGTTTCCCCCCCATCATATGCGCCTGGATAAACAATGTCCTTACAGACCGTCCTCAGACAGTGAAAATAGGCCCTTTTTGCTCCTCCACCCAAACCCTCAGCACTGGCTCCCCGCAGGGCTGTGTGCTGAGCCCTCTACTCTACACTCTCTACACACACAACTGCTCTCCCATTCATCTCTCCAACTCCGTTATCAAATTTGCAGATGACACCACTGTTGTCGGTCAAATATATAAGGGAGACGACGAGTCGGCATAAAGAGACGAGATCCTGAAGCTGTCTGCGTGGTGTTCAGCAAACAATCTGTATCTGAACACAAGCAAAACAAAAGAAATGATCATAGACTTCAGTAAGCACCGTCCAGAACACGCCCCCCTTCACCTCAATGGAGAGAGAGTGGAGAGGGTCTCCACCTTTAAGTTCCTGGGGGTTCACATTTCGGAGAGCCTCAGCTGGACAGCACATACCACTGCAGCAGTTAAGAAGGCCCAGCAGCAACTACACTTCCTGAGGGTGCTTCGGAGAAACCGACTGAACAAGAAGCTGCTGGTGTCCTTCTACCGGGCGACCATCGAGAGCGTGCTGTCATACTCCATCTCGGGGTGGTATGCAGGATGCTCAGCTGCAGACAAGAAAGCCCTGCTGAGAGTGATCAGGATGGCAGTGAAAACCATCGGCTGCCCCCTACCCTCTCTGGAACACATCTCCACCTTCCGCTGCCTCAGCAGACCAAACAAAATAATAAAGGACAGCTCTCACCCAGGTCACAGACTGTTCTCTCTCCTGCCTTCTGGGAGGAGATACAGAAGCTTCAAGTCACGGACAAACAGACTCAAAAACAGTTTCTACCCCTGGGCCGTCAGGCTGCTCAACCACCACACATAATGCAATAACCGTAACCATTCTCACACATACATACACTTTTAATGCACTTTATATACTATTTTTATATCAATATTTTTAACTATTTATTCCCCCGTATGATTGTATGTTGTCTGTCCTATTGCCGTGTTCTTTAGTGTTATTTATTTGTTTGTATTTTTTGCACACCGGGACAGAGTTGCACTCTGAATCTCGTTATACTCTGTGTATAATGACAATAAAAGGCTTTAACTTTAACTTAACTTTAACTTTTTAACTTGTAATGTCCTCTACTCTAAAATGGCCTTAATGATCACAATGACATGTGCAAATCAAAGTCCTGAGATAAACGCATCTCTCTGGGGTTGGAGAAGTAAGCACCAGCAATATAATCTATACAAATGGTTAGAGTTGGGAGGGTTACTTTAAAAATGTATCAGTTACAATTCTTAGTTACCTGTAAAAGAAATTATAATCAGTAACCTAATCTGAATATCAAAATATAAAAGTATTTTAACCTCATTAATTTCCATTACTTTTGGATTACATTCATATCAAATGCAATGCACATAAAGAAAAGAGAAAATAAATCTGTCGGATTTATGGATTCTAGGAGTTCTTTCTTGTTTGTTCAGTTTCATCGGCTTTTTGGTAAATAAAGCTCACTTTTGGTTTCTTGACCTTTTTTGTCCTTTTCCTTTCATTTGGGTCCTGATCTTTCCCCAACCCTGACAATATCTATAAGAGTTTTTTTTACTGAAAATGTTTTATGTAAAACAACAGAACAATGTAACCTTCGAAAAGAAGAGACCAATTTATCTTAATACATTGCTTAAACAGTGTCTTTGTTTAATAAATTAGGTGTTGACCAACTGCATTTGATAATAAGTAGTAGCCTAAATGAAAACCAAAAAAGAATAATCAAGCAGTACATGCTGATATAATATATACATTTTTATTTTGAAATGTTTTGTAATCTTGTAATCCCATGTTTTTTTTTAACTGTAGCAGTAATTTGATTACATATTTTAGTGGGAATGCTGATACAGCATTCTACTTGTTCTTGTACGGACAAATTCTTTATTCTTATTCAGCTGGGTTATTTTGACGCTCTTCTGCTCCCACATTCCACATCGCAGAAACTCGGTTCAAACATCAAAACGTTCAACTCTATCGGGAATCGATTGCTATTACTTTTCTCATTCATAATTTTCATAATTCCCGAGATATATCCCATAATTCATCACATTTTTAACATGGAAGTCAATGGAGAAACTATTCAGACTTGAAAAATCTTCATGCGACTTCAACTGCTAACTGTTCCTTCATACTTTCACTCAGAAACCTCATTCCAACTTTAAAATGTTACACATCTTTCTGACATTATTCATATTGAACAACTTTTAAAACAAATTCATACTTTTAGAAATATTAAACATTGTTCAGACCTTGGTAAAGAGGCCTTCTTTAGATTTTAACATTAGCGTGTATTGCGCAGCTCGTTAAGGTTAGAGTGCGTAATGTCACAGCTAGAGTGGAGGACAGCTTGAAATTTGCCTTCATATGTTTTTTTAAACCTGCCATAATTCCCAAACCCTACACCCGTGAGACATAACTTTTCATGAGAAATGTAGGAAAACATCTCGTAGCTTGAAAAATAAAAAAAATTAAGCAAAACAAATTAAACAAAATGCCTCTTGAGGGCATGAATTGACAACAACTTTCAACATGTCTCCATTAAGGCCCATTGTAAATTCAGCCTGATCTTTCCTCACAGCAGCAGCCGCACAACTTTAGTTAATCTGCCAAAAAGGCCACATTATTGACCCAAAAGTATACAAAAAGCACACTTCAGACGCTCAGGGTCCTTGACATGCTTCAAGCGTGGAAATTTCACTGGTATCTGTTACGGTTCTTCAACAAAACGTTCACATGTAAGAGGTTTATCTCTCATTCAGATCAATGGAAAGGCTCTCCTCTCACTGATTACTGAATATCACCATGGAAACCTTTGATCCCCGGGCTCCAGCACAGGTGTTTGATAACATCGTTACCTCAAACACGAACCCCTGTGTGATGATGTCATAACTCCAACTGACATGCTCAGAACGCCACCAAAAATCACATGATGGTTAACACTGTGGCCCTGAGCAGCTCTACGTCAAATCTAATGTTACATAATGTGGTGTTACCATGGCAACGGATCCCTCGCCATATAACACGATGTCGCAGTAACTCCAATTGACACGGTCCGATCGTCCCCCAATCTTCATTTGTATATCACCGGTCCATGCCTCAACAGCTCTACGTCAAATCTGACATCTCATCATATGCCGTTTCCATGGAAACGCATCCGTCGCCAAAAAACAAGATGTTGTCGTAACGCCTATGAAAAGGGTCAAAACAGCACCAGACTTCAGATAATGGTTAATGGTCCAGCCCTCAACATGTCTATGTGCCAATAGTGAGTTTCCTCAAAAGCTGTTACCATGGCAATGCATCCCTCACCATAAAACACGATATTGCTTTAACTCCTATGAAAAGGGTCAAAACAGCACCAGACTTCAGATAATGGTTAATGGTCCAGCCCTCAACATGTCTATGTGCCAATAGTGA
>NW_011349141.1:8488-20129 GCF_000735185.1 Notothenia coriiceps | reverse complement strand
GCGGTGATATGCGAATTCCTTTTTGCATAATTTGCAAACAACTGTGCTCTTATCGACTCTTCCCTCCGTCCGTTTTTTAAAACAAAATGTCCCATCCACGGGGCCAACCAAAGCGGTCTCATCAGCTTCTTCGTTCACGTTTGACTATTGTTCACTGTGGTTTGTTGTTGTCTGAAGTAATGAACGTTAGTTGGTGCTCCAGTATAATCGGTACCCCTGAAACTCATCCAGTGAGAAACGTTCCGCGGTGCAAAAATAAGTGCGATTAAAATGCGTTAATTTTTTTAACGCGTTAATTTTTGTGTAATTAATTAATCTTAATTAACGCGTTAAAGTCCCGGCCCTAATATATATATATATATCGTATTACTATAGTTTTTTATATATAGCTCCTCGTCACTGACGTCAAGACTATTTTCAAATCTGGATCAGTCTGTATCAGATCCGTTAAAGTCCCGTTTTTAGAGATTTGGGTATGGAGGAAAAGAGAGAGTGTTGTGTTTTCTGACATTTGGTGAGTTCCCTGACACACCGGGGACACATATTCATGTATAAAAGACGCACAAAGGTGCATTTTGCATGATAGGTCCCCTTTAAAGTAAATTCAGATTGAACATAGTAAAACAAATTCAATTCTAATCTCTGCCTAAAAAAACAACCTTTCTCAGGTACCACACTGTAAAACTCCTTTTATTTAATTGAAATATCACTATATTCATTCCATCCAAATACAACTGTTTTTGACATTTTTGGCACCATGACCTCTATACCCTTTTTCGGCCACATGCGTAATGGTGCGCCAGCTGGCAGTCAGACCTGCATGCATTACGTATGGCCGTATCTCTGGAACCCATAGGTCAAATTGGGCGATTGACATCTCTTTGTAACCGTTACAGCCAATAGAATCGAGGGGCAGTTCATACATCCATGTAAACATTACCATTGGTCAGTTAGAATGACGCACACACAGCTTGTCCTAAAGCCCCGGCCGGCTAACCAATATACCAATATATATATATGTAGTATTTCTAATACAATGTATGTTAGGAGGAGAGTGTTGGGAATGTGTCACTGTACCTTAAGAAAATTATTTAGTGCATCTTCCACTGTGGCACTTGGAGGGTCTCCAAATAACGTAGCAGCAACTTTCCTCTCAATCCACGACAACTGAGCCACCTGCAAGACAACACCACAAGTTCAAATACAATTCTGCACATTAGATTCAGAGAAACTTGATACAATGCCAAATAGCAGTGTCATACTTTTCTCTAGTTAAAAAAGTAAAAAATATGGGGAAATGATCCGATCGCGATTATTTTGTCGCTATAGTATTATATATCAAATGTGCAAATCAACATTGGATATAGTCAATATATATATATGTTATATTATTATTTAGCTATTGAACTCTATAGACTTTTAATCACAGTACAATATTCGTATTGCAAACATGTAATATAATCATCATAACATAACTTAATCATCCCATCATTATATTTAACATACAAGGATACTTATATGGTTTAAAATGTTAAGAGGAGAACAGAAATGAGGAAATCCGTGTCTGCCATTTTGAAAGTCAATTACGCGATAACAAAATATGATTTTGAATCAATAAAACTCAAAGATCAAGATTGTAATAATGAAAATATCAGGTTGATGCACATTGAGGAGTTTCTGACCTGGTTGGTTACATGGTTACAGGTTAGCGTTGAAAAAACAAACCCTTTTTCTTTAGTTGATCTGAAAAGTGTGTTCTTTTAAATCACAATGTCAAATTGAATGCTCTACCTGTTCCACTTGCTGGGTGGGGTTGGCTGTTCTGATACACCTGTCACCGCACCCAGCAGGGCTGTGACGGTGATCCCAACGAACAGAACACCAGTACAGCACTTAAAAACGAATGGAGCCAGAACAAGATTTTCAGGTGATGTTTAATTAACTATTAAGACACTACAAACACACTTCCCTTGATTACATTTCTTAATAACTTCATTAGCCTTTCATTATAAAATTACAACTTTTCAATTACATGAAGGGAAAATTCTACAATGAACTTCGTTGACACGGAAGTTAATTTAAAGTAGTCAAGTGCCTGTTCGAGTGGCTAATCCAATCGCTTCTTGAGTCTATGAGCATGTTTGCAAGCAGTTGTACTGTCTATGCATCATGAGTGCAAAACCTGCCATGACATTGAAATGTTATGAATTCAATCAATGTAAAACCCCATTGTGTGTGTGTGTATAGCCCAAATGTGATGAACACTGACAGTCCATTTCAAAAATGTTTTATAGGCTGTCGGCAAACAATGTGTTGGTGCATTAGCACTGGAGTACAGAGCAGTATATTGGCAGAAAAAACTATCGAAACAATTGAAATGGACGGAACACAGCAGGTGCACCGAGCCCCGATACCAATGCCTGAAGAAAGCCGGCCACCCAGGCCAATCATCATTAGGTTTCTCGAGCAGGATTGGGTGTTGGCCACCGCAAGGGAGAAATATAGAAACAAGGAGGGTATAATCTAGGGAAGCTGCAAGTTGTCATTTCCCCCCCGACATGACTAAAGAGACGGCAGAGAAGAAGAGATAGTTTACTGATGTAAGAAGCCGGCTGCACAATCTGGATGTACGTTTTACCCTCGCGTATACGTCTGAGATGTGCTTTACATGGAGGAGGAAAATAATGAAGTTCACGGATCCTCGAGAGGCAATGGACTTTCTTAACGAGGAGGAGACAGTGGAGCCGAGTTCCCATCATGCTACTTGAACTTTATCTCAGAAGACGGACACCCTGGCCAGGAGCCCGGATCCAGATTTGTACAAATGTCTGGGGAACGGCAAAGTTTTGATCGCAGTAAGGTTGACATTCAGTAAACAGGACACCTTTTTGGGGTTTTTTCTCCACTTGGTTCAAGTAATCTCTTGAATGTCCAGAACACAGTGGGCAACGTTGTGGGACTATGTACCCCAACTGTTGAATAGGTTGTCGGCTTTGTGTTTTTTTTAGTGTCCGGTGCCTTGCTCAAGGACCAGGGCCCAAGAGGTAAACTGGGATGGTAGGATGGGTTCAATTAAAAGGTCCAATTTCGCTGTGCTGTACTGTGTGCGTGTACATGTATGGCAAAAATAAAGAGGGTTTCATCCAATTCTTCTTCTATACACCATTGTTTTCTTCTGACAAATTTCACAGAAAATATAAATGGCCAGTAGTAAGACGGGGTCAGACATGTAATGTTCCTGCCTCGCACTAAATCTCCTACTAATTGAAGGTGTAGCGTTGCTTTGACGTCATCACAGGACCTTTCAAACAGAACCGCTGGCTGGTGACAAACAGTAGATCATTGTTGAGCACCAGAGACAGCCCATAAACTGAAAATATCAGGTGTTATAGCTCCACTAAATCTGCACAGTACCTCACTCCTCTGGCTTCAACAGTGTAGATTAGTTGTATATAACTTCATCAGAGCCATTCCTGTAATATCTTACTTCCTTTCTGGCAGTTACTTTAAAAACTGGTACTGAGTTTCATGATGAATAGCTCATGAATGTCCTGTACCATCAATTTCACCAACAATTTTCATATATTAGTAATCGCCATTCGCCATAACTGGTTGTTTTTCACTTCCTGTTTCAGAAACTAATGTAGTGTACAGTCATGTTCAGAGGAATGGAGATATGCCATGGTTTGCCATAACAATAACTGTATAACAAGTTCATATGTTTTTAAAAAGAGATCAAAGAAAAACCTGAAGGCACAAAGGCCCTCTTCAAAAATAGGATATACTGCTGTTGTTAAGGGTACTGCTGTTATCTTTAAGCTGTATCAAATGCTTGACTGACTATTTAGATATAGTTTCCTTGCTTTCATTGTTATCATTGTGATTTGCAGTTTTACTGTGATCATTTCAATATTTTACAGTTTCCTTTTTGCCTTTGTGTGAATTTAAAATGGTGTAAAAATTTGTACTTTTTTCAGACCCTATGATACATTTAGGTTTTTCTTGTTATTAATGGGATGCCAATTAAAACAAAAATAAATAAATGCTTACAGTCAGAAATAGTGATTTTGCAATATACCAAAAATGAACAAAAACAACGTTTTTTTGTGATATGATCTAATATAGTTTCAGCCTTTAAAAATAATTTAACTTAAATACTTTGATAAATGCTGTTGGTGATTAAATTATTGATGGGCGAACTTTCTACACTGAAAGCACATAAGCAGAATGAATATAAGATATCAGATTTTGATTTCAAGCTAACAATGGCTGGTGCAGATTTCTATGAATATCCCCGAGAGAATAACAACCCTCAGGGAAACCTAAACAGAAGGAAAGAATGAGGGGAAATTATGTGTGGGTTAGCAGAGGGAGGAGAGTGGCACGCAGACATGACAGCCTCCATAAATCCACTGTTTGTGTATGTGAGAAGTGATGTGAAAGATATGCGTGTGTCGGGGTGGGGGGGTCACATACAGCGTAGCACCAGCGGCCCAGCAGGTAGTAGGACAAGGGGTCTTGTGGCTTCAGCTCAATGGCTTTATCCAGATGATCCTGGGAGGGGAGGCACACAGACAGACAGAACATTTTCACTGTTGATTCATGACACGGCTGCTATTTCCACTGCCTTCTGTTCCGGCCTGATCTGTCCTGCTTCACCAACCCACAAGTATTTCACAAACACCTCTCACACACGCGATCTCGCAGAGCGACCACACACTCCCGGCTTGCACACACCCACCCTCGTTCTTTTCCATTCTTCTTCTCTGTGATTCAGGCTTTTTTTTCTCCCCTCTTTCATATCTTCCCTCTCCTCTTCTATGGCTTTCTCTTTCACCTGCTTTGCAGGTACACAGTGTTTGTGAAGGCTGCTGACAGAAGATAAAATGCTACGTGCTGTTGCTCCACACTCCAGCTTATGCAACCCAAAGGCTGTAGGAGTGGCTTACAGGCTTAAGTTATATGCGAAGCCATTCCCTGCTACATAGGAGAAACTATATACAACATACACTGTATATGAAAAAAGTATACAAATAATAGTGCAAGCATTTCATTTAGTTTCAGAACACTTCCAGACACAACATATAAATTGAACTTACCTTAAAGATGTATCCGTTCTTTATTTTGTTCTGCACTGTGTCATATTCTGCCATTATTCCACACATGATGGCGTACCTGTGGAGAAACAGTATGATGTTGTTTAGTTTTGTAAAATGTGTCGACAGGTTATACTCTTTGGGTCATTGTTAACAGGTTATTCATTAACACATTTTTACAGATTTGACATCCTCTGGACCAAATCGCTGCCGTATTTCCTGCTGCAAGACGACAATGACCACTACAAATGGCATTTTCCCCCAAAATCAAATGTTGTATGCATAAGAGGTGTCCGCTGCCAAGTAAGCGGGTTCGACTCCCAAACCCGCGGATAATCAGGAAATGTCCTCCTCTCTATCTCCCTCTTTCTACTACAAAAGTAGAGATTAAAAATGTATCCAAGAAAAATATGCGAGACCTTCTAATTAATGCAAAAGTACAACATGCATAACAAAGAGTGGTTTTAAAATGTCTTTCTTTAATACTCAAAATAAACAGATTACCGATTGAATGTTTTCTATACAAACTGAAAATAATGAGCTTTGCCCTATCGGAAAACACAGATTAATACATTCACAAGTGTGAGACATGGAAGGAGTCAGCATGGCTTAACCGAAGGGCTTGTTTAAAGGTTAAACAGATTTGGAAAGGGTTTGGCTATTTGCTAACAAATGGATGAATGATACTACAGAAGTGGTCAGGGATATTAAATGCGGAACGAAAACAATAGGGTTTTTACTCAACAATACTTTTAAGCGAGGATTGTCAATAATGTGTTTACCCAACCGAGGGTTTACGTTAGCAAATATCCCTTGTAGTTATACAGCAGATTAATTTATGAAACAACCAAAATGTACTTTGGGTCAGGAACATTTCTAGGTTGTCGGTGTTGTTGTTGTTCCGGTGCACAGATCTGATGACACCCACTCTCCTGCTCTGATCTACAGCTCTCTAGAGCTTTGTGGGTGTTGGTTGCTCAGTACAGGCAAGTGCCAACAGTGAGAAGGTTCCCAAGAACAATCATTAGAACATGTTCATATATTTGCAAGCCAACTCTTTATTCACGGTGCTGTTGGTTCACTCTGCTTCCGCTCTACTTAAATTGTTCCCAGCTCCCTCTAGGAATAAAAAGAAAAAGTCTTTTGAAGAGTTAATTCTGCTGACAAAAGTACATGATATGAAACTATGATATGACAGAGGGTCATTTTTATATTACCGATTAAATGCAGACTATCATATACATATTTAAAACATATGTCAGGTTATTAAAATAAAAAGCTGGATTACTGGATAATGCATTTTTAGAGCTGAGCCTTAAGAGTCCAGTGTCTTAAACTTCAACAACATCACACAATCAACTCAACCGGTTGCTCAGGAAATTTGAATTTTTGGCCACACTTGACAAGATCACCTCCATCTTCACTTTGCCTTATCATTATGATGCAGGCAGACTTGAGAACTTAGTGGAATTCTCTGGACTGAAAGCTTGTAGAAGATAGCAAAAGACAGTAATGACTCTCTGCAAGGCTTTTTTAAAGCTAGAGCAGCTTACTACTCTTCATTAGTAGATGAGAATAAGAATAATGCAAGATTTATTTTCAGCACTGTAGCCAGGCTGACAGAGAGCCATAGCTTGATTGAGCTTTCTATTCCCATAGCACTCAGTAGCAATGATTTTATGTGCTTTTTTAACGATAAAATTGTTACTCTTAGAAACAAAATCAATGACCTCTTGCCTTTGACCAGTATAGTGTTATCAACAGCTCCCAGAAATGTAAGTTCTAATATTACACTAGATAGTAAATTAGAATGCTTTTCAGCCATAAACCTTGAACAACTGAATTCAATGATTCTTCCCTCTAAACCAGTGGTGCCCAATACGTCAAAGGTAGTGTGGGTAGATTGCATGGCATTGACATTTTTTAAAAGTTTAAAAAAAGGTTAGCCTATCATCCATCCGGCATTTGCCACTTTATTGCCATACAGGTAAGCCAGTCTGAAATCTCATATTTTCTAACACGCAGTTCACCACGTATGCGCGGTCAACCGCGCCAGCTGCAAATCACCGGCGAGCTGATTACCAAAGTTAGCCATGGAGTGCCACAGGGCTCAGTGCTTGGACCTATTTTGTTCACATTTTATATGCTTCCGTTAGGCAATATTATAAGGAATCATTCTGTACATTTCCATTGTTATGCGGATGATACTCAATTATATTTATCCATCAAGCCTGATGAAACCAATCATCTAAATACAATTCAAGACTGCCTCAAGGACTTAAAAACGTGGATGACCTTCAATTTTTTTTTTTTAAAGTTATTGTACTCGGCCCAAAGACTCTACGAAACCAACTATCTAAATATATACTAATTATGGATGGCATTAATTTGGCCTCCAGTGAGACTGTAAGGAATCTTGGTGTTATATTTGATCAGGATTTATCCTTTAACGCCCACATAAAATCAATTCCAAGGACCGCCTTCTTTCATCTACGTAACATTGCAAAAATCAGGCATATCTTGCATCAAAATGATGCAGAGAAACTAGTCCATGAATTTGTTACTTCAAGGCTGGATTATTGTAACTCTTTATTATCAGGGTTTACCAAGAAGTCAGTTAAGTCGCTTCAGCTGATTCAAAATGCTGCAGCTCGTGTACTAACCAGAGTTAGGAAAAGGGACCACATTACTCCTGTTCTGGCTGCCTTACACTGGCTCCCTATAGAACACAGGATATCATTTAAAATTCTTATTCTCGCCTACAAAGCCCTTAATGGGCAGGCGCCATCTTACCTTAAAGAACTCATTATACCCTACTGTCCTACTAGGAAGTTTGTGTTCGGGCGGCAGACACCCTATCCGTTTTTAAGACTGTGCTTAAGACCTTCCATTTTGATAAAGTTTATAGTTAGGGCTGATTAGATTCAGCCCCTAGTTTTGCTGCTATAGGCTTAGTTTGTCGGGGGGGACCTTACTTCTTCCTTCTGTCTGTCTGTACCTGTGTACTCTCATGTTCCGAATAACCCAGCTTCCCCCAAATTTATTTTTGGTTTCTATCTACACCGGGATCCTGAGTCCTGGCTGATCCTGTTGCTGCGGTCCTGTGTCCTGGATCCTCTATCCTGATACCTGTATTTGAGTCCTGGACTTCAAGTCGTGGCTGAACCTGTCACTGTGGTCCTGCCCGACTCTCATCATACTACTTCCCTGATGGCTCCCACAGGATTGTTGACATCCTCGTGGATTCATCTTCTTATGATAGACACATGCATTTCCAAACATTTGGTCTACCTATGATGTAAATGTATTATCTTTTCGATTTACACACGGCATCTATTGCACGTCTGTCCGTCCTGGGAGAGGGATCCCTCCTCTGTTGCTCTCCCTGAGGTTTCTTCCATGTTCCCCTTTAAACTCTGGGGTTTTTCCTTTTTTGGAAGTTTTTCCTTGTACGATGTGAGGGTCCAAGGACAGAGGGTGTTGTATTGTCATACTGATATTCTGTACAAACTGTGAAGTCCACTGAGACTAATGTAACATTTGTGATATTGGGCTTTATAAATAAACAGTGATTGATTGATTGATTGATTGATTGAAGTTACCTTGGAACTCTACGTTAATACTGTACCTGTAGGTCAGTGCAAATTGTACACAGACTCAAGGTTTTGGACTCCCAGTCCTGACTTACTACGGTATAAAATTCAAGCAGTGAAGTTTTGCGGAGTTGGGAGTGCTGGAGAGAAATGTACTTCCAGTCACACCACCTTTTTTCTGGGTCACTAACAATGAGACACCAAAAGGAATGAAAAAGCACCAACACTCAACCCTTCTCCGTCAGCAGAGATAAGCTGCATCACCTTAGTCCTTTGCCCACTAATTATTACACCGCCTTGGACCAGTGGGCAGGTGGAAGTGAAACAAAGAGATATTTCATCTGGGGATGTGTAAGTCAGCATGACGTTTTGGAGAAGAGCGGAGAGGGCTGATCAAAGTATTTTCTCTGCAAGGCTGATTTAATCCTGCTGGTACTCTGTCAAACACCACAGAGCGACACAAATACCTTTTATATAAAGGATCAGCGTGCCCAAAGGTCATCTAGCAGTGTCGTCTGACATGATGGTGGTGATGGTAGATGGAATCTGCGTGCGTGTGTGTTGAAGTGTCTGGTATGTGTGAATGGGTTTATCAGTGAGCTACGTTCTCCTATGCTGTCCACACTCTTTCTGGTTTGGTCTTTGAATTGTGATCAGGCACAGCATGTTGATAGATTAAACCACAGAGAAAAGACTGCATCATTAGCAGGTTTTTACTGAAAAGAAAAAACAAAGACTTAGCCATTTGACTTCAGTTGACAATGTTCCAATAGCTACGTAATCAAAATGTTAAAGATCATCAACACACCTTACTGTCATTGCTCCTACTTACTGTGGGCGGTGTTAAATTAACAACAACAAATACCAACCACATAACTTCTAAGATCCCAAAATATACTCTCCAAAGAAAACATATGGTGATGAATTCTCTGGAATTGGAACAAAAAGGATGTGTTTGTTTTCTCAAGGAAGCGCAGGGTGCGGCCATGCTGCCACTGGTTGGCACTCTATGAGTTGGGAGCTCCACAACATCAGAGATGCTATCTGTCTGCAGTTATGCTTCCTACTGTAGCTTCCAATGAAAACAGACTGCTGGATGTTAAGGCTTTGAGCAAATCCATCCTCGTTGACTTAATATCTGCTGTGCAGAAAATGAGCCAGGAAATGCTGGTTTACACCTGATTACTACATTTTAAATAACATTTTGAGCTCTTGTCAAAGATGTAATAAGAGTCTTGCATAGTTTGCAGCAGTTCCACAGCCTGACTATATACAATTGAACTTGAAAAACTGCCTTGTGGTCGTTTGCTTCCCCCAACTAATTAAGTTGCTGTTTATATCCATCGCGTTCACAAGAATGAGATTGACAACGGCCAGACAACCCAAAACACATTATGCCTCTGGCCTCGGCTGTCGTCAGGGCGAAGCAATAACAAAGTGAGAAAATTAAACATTGGCTCAAAACATTTTTGAATGAGACTGGGAACTTTTCTTATTTGGAGCCTGTGTATTGGATAAGCATTTCACCATAAATACAAGTACAAGTACAGGAACAGCTAACTATCTAGTGGACCATCGGCTTGGCTAAACACTTACACGCAATGTTAGCAGCTATTGTATTGTATTGTTTGGTATAGATCAGCGGTTTTCAAAGTGTGAGGCACGCCTCCCAGAGCTTCAGGGGAGGCGCAGCGGGAGAAAAAAATAAAGAGAAACAGTGAAATCTAGCTAGTTAACTTCAGCTAACCTTATGCGAGCGGCAACATGGATCGATTTTTTTTTAAGTTACCTAAAGTGAGAGAGGAAACAGCGTCTGGAAGAAAATGTCACTTGCACACTTTTGGCTGTCTGTGGAGACCGAGTTCCCCCACCTCGCCAAAAAGGCTGTAAAAGTGGCAACTTGCCACTCCAGTTGGCAGCTTTGTTTTTTTAAATAAAAGTTGTGGCTCATCGGACATTTATGAGAGAAAATCCCTAATGTCCGAGTGCAAGTGAATGCAGCACAAGACGCAAGCCTTGTAACCCCTCCCCCGGTCCTGGCGCGAGCGAGGAAATGTGATTGGCGGCGGTTTCATTTGAACGGGACGGCGCATTCGGAGCCCAAGTAGACGGAAGGAATGAGGTATTTGCGGTCTACAATGACAGAGAAGAGACTGTCAAGTTTGGCTGTACTCAGCATTGAATCAAAACGCACTAAAGCTTTGGATCTTAATCAGTTTGTGAGGCGTTTTGCTGAACAAGATGGTAATCGCAGCATTCAGCTGTAATAGGCATGCCAACTTGATGCTCGATGAGGATACAAAACTGTTAAGATGATGACCTTACGTGTGTACATACCGTATTTTCCGGACTATAAGTCGCACTTTTTTTCCTAGTTTGGCTGGTCCTGCGACTTATAGTCAGGAGCGACGTATATATGTTTTAAATGTCAATTCATGCTGACTGACATGAACCGTCTACAGCCACCAGAGGGCGCTCTAGGCTTGTGACAACTATATGCTGCTCCTGTACCACTGAAAAAAACGAAGAAGAGAGCGGACGGTTCTTCCGGGTTAGCTGCTTGTTAGCCATCTGTTGTTAGCCGTCTTGTTAGCTTGTTAGCCGTCTGTTGTTAGCCCGCCGTCTTGTGTCCGGTGCGGCGCAGGGTCCACCCCTACCAGCCCAGCGGCCGAATGCTCAGTGGGTGCGTCCGAGATGCCCCGTCTGTCCCAGCAGTCCTCCGTCGGAGCGCGTCAAGGGGTAGAAGCATGCCACCCTAGCCCGACTCGCAGAGCCAGCCTCCAGGTAGAAGGTATGTGTTGCGTTAACATACCGGACCTGTGTAGTTAATAACTTCCCTTTCCAGTTTACCGTAAATGTCTGTTATTGGCTTGGATTTGAAAATAAATATCTGAATAAATACGACTTATAGTCCGGTGCGACCTATATACGTTTTTTTCCTCTTCACGACGC
>NW_011349141.1:0-7204 GCF_000735185.1 Notothenia coriiceps | reverse complement strand
CTTATTTATTGAGCTTTAAACATATTGATAACGACTCTGCTTCTCTGTTATAATAATATTAAGAATATTTAATAAACGGTGGATGCCCCTGCTCTTTTCCTCCCCCCCTCTTTCTGAACAGCCCCAGCAGCAGCAGTAAGACGTGGGGATCGAGGGACGGCGCTGCTATTTTCATCGTTATCAGAAAATGATCATATAAGGGCACCACCGAGCCGTTGGACCCCCAGAGCGGTTGGCGATAACTGCCTCTTAACCCACCTTGGCGACCCGTTACCGGTAGGTCGTTTTAGGGTCGGTCGGTCGTCCCCCCCACCCACCCACTCACAGAGCGGAGCAAGCAACGCAAACTTAAAATAATAAGCAGCCATTTTTTTACGGCGCGCTATGCCATGGGGGCCGGCCTTGTGGGGTTTCTGCGACATTTCGTTTCAGTAAAATTAAAGGGTGTTTCATGTTGCTCGTTGGCTTGCGAAACCTTCTTAATGCCTTGGAAATTGGCGGCCGTTTAATACTTTTTAATAGCCTTAATTTTCGCTAAATTGATTTATCAACTTTTAATACTTTTTAAGACCCCGCGGACACCCTGTGTCTGCAGTGCGCCAATGTACTTAGCCAATGACAGAATGAGCTGTCGGTGTTTTCTTTGCTTGGGAGGTGTGTGATTTGCAGCTGTGTGTTCCAGAGTACAGTGGAGTTTACGCACACACAGGGTTTCCACGGCAACTGGGAACAAAGCACAATGCTGCCGCTAAAGATGACCGCGGCAAACAGAGGCGCGTGTTTGAAATTTAAATTGTCTTCTCATAGAGGTCAAAGTGAGCCCATCCTGGCCCCCCTCTGACTGGCACTTCAACAGGCTCCCTGCTTAATCCACAGGGCCTTTGTACCATCAGAGGGGCCCTATAGCCGGGGATTTACAGGGGCTGAATTCACACAGTGGGATCATTGAAAACGAACCTATAAACAAAGCCAGCAATACTGCTGAGATTAAACAAACAGGCTTCTGACACTCACTCTCACGAAAGCCATTTCCAATTTTACCCAATGCAAGCTTAACTTCACTCGTACACATTCATAGGCCAATAGGCAAAACACATCTTACATTATATCCCACTTTAGTCTACATATCAGCTCTCTTTGTGGTTTACTAGAAAGCTCTACGGCAGACGCGATGGCTACACATAACTGGAGTGCTTTTGAAGAATGTAGCATGAGGACAGATTTAGAGGTGTGTGCTCTAAAATGTACAGAGAATTAGAACAAAGTAGGAAGTGACACCTGCCAGGTTTCCATCCAAAAGGTATGAGGAATTTGCAAAACATAAATAAAAATGATTGTTCGTTTCCATCAAGTTGTTATGGGATTATTAGAAATTCTTTGAGGAATGCAGAATGAAATGCAAAAGAAGACACAATGATGGATTAAAGCGTCATT
Organism: Notothenia coriiceps; assembly: GCF_000735185.1. Lineage (NCBI taxonomy): Eukaryota > Metazoa > Chordata > Actinopteri > Perciformes > Nototheniidae > Notothenia > Notothenia coriiceps. Next base: position 5,770 of record NW_011349141.1, on the reverse strand, counting down.
CCGACATCATATAGTGAAACACTTTTTAGTTTCATGTATATATGTGAGGATGATCACTTAAGATCTTTGTTGAGCATTGAAATTAACAATGTCTCCCTCTTTGGAAGCCTGCGGGGAAATTCGTGCTTTTTTTGTAGGAACAACATGTTTTGCACATTTTGCTTATTTGCTTCTTCTGGGGAGTTAGGAGGTACGCCGTGAGCTTGCGTAATATTATTTGCATGAGTCTATTGATGGAGTAATTTTTTTTTTAAGTTGCAAGAAAACGCATAAAGTGTGCAAAGCTGTGGAGATACTGATTTGTTTCATTGGTGTTCTTTGACTGCCTCAACACAACTTCAAAGGAGTCCTCATCCACTTCTCCAGGGAAAAGTTCAGAGATGGTGTATGACAGAGTGAAAAAGTATGTGTCATCTATTGTGAAGAGATGAATGTTGTAGGGACAATCCTTCATCACTTCCGCTTTAGGGGGGGGGGGGCAAGCTTACGATTGACAGGTCAATAACAAGCTTATGGTCTACTCTAGGTTGTCCGGTCTAGTGATACGTTACTTAGTCAATAAATAGTGAAAGAAACCCACATCCAACGTACCACACTTAACTTTTTAAACGGTTATGAGTCCACTATCAGGGCATACACAGTGCACTGCATTTTGCCATATTAAGCATCAGTAATGAATTAGGATGCACTCAAAACTAGTTTAAGGAGTACCTTATTTGATACAAAGCATCAAAGTCTATGGTGCTAACTAGCAAAGAATGGCATGCTACTACTACCACTACTGAAATAATTATAATACAAGTTATAATGGTTGATCAACCATCTTCTTGTCCCCCCCCCCGATTCTTTCATAGACTGTAAAGGCTATATTTACAGATGTAAGTCCCAATACACAGGCTGGTTATTGCAGGAGCACTTCCCATAAAGGAAGGTACTTCAAAGGACCAGAAGGCCACGCTGAACCTGCTCCGCCTACCCAAACAAGACAATCGAGTCTAAAGCTAATTTCTCCAACACACATTTAATTATGGGTTACAGACAAGTGCAAAGTATACACTGCTTGTGTCATTGAAATGTAGGAGAAGCTATTGAAGGGAGGACAAGCTTTCTTAGGTTTTGGTTTAAATTCATTGGGGGACACAGGTCCTTAAGTGGTCCATTACCACCTCTCACAGTGGCACAGCGATTCACTCACATCTGTCACTGCGGTTTACAGGATATCATTTCTTTTTTTACTGTATATAAATACAAATGACTAAAGCACTTTCCATAAATGAAATATGGTAAAAACAGAGTTAGGGTGTCAAAAAACGACAAACTGCAATGACTAAAACATTTAGTTTCCTCCATTTTCCTCTAAAAACAAAGTACATTTATATGATTTCTTGTGATCTTAAATAAATGATGTCATTGTCTTGATATAAAAAACATTTTTTACTACTTAAAATTAAAGTAGTATTTGAATGAGTTAAACAAGCAAATACATTTCCATAAATTAAACATAATGGGATTAGGCCTATGTCTCTTAAAACAACATTTGTTATTTTGAGATACAGACATAAAAAACTACCGGTAAATGCAATAACCTATCATTTGCAAATCAGTTGTAGATCCTTCGAATGAAAAAAAGAAAAAAAGAAATCTGCATTCCTTTTGGACCCCTTCCAACAATTTAATAGACTTTAATCCTTGTAAAACGCAATGCAAAGGTTCAAAAAGCTACCCATTCACTTGGGTTATGTAAAGCAGTTAGAGTGGAATTGCAGGAAGTGAGTGGCAGCTCGTCTAAACAACTCTGCCAAATCGTGACAAGTCAGGCAGCATTCAGGAACACAGGTGACAAGTTTTCTCACGGCATCGGTACACTAAGTAAACAGTTACCTCACACATAAACTTCCTTGCAACACTGCCTGGCACCGTCCCCACTCCCTGCCTCCTCCCTTCTCAAAGGCTTTACCTACTTTGCCCTGTCCATTCAATTTAGACAGCGTAACTGTTTGGTTTAAGAACCTTACACATTCCATTAGTGGATATAGGATTAGGCATTAAGCTTTTTTTTAAAAGCTGTTGCTCTTAATTAACTAAACAAACACGGCCTTCTATTCCACTTGACGTCTCGGGTGCTGCGGTATGTGCAGTAGCTAATGCTAATTATTCCCTAACGAACGCAGCAAGCTGGGCTGCTGGCTAAAGCAGGCATTTAGGATCTGCTTTCCATACACACACACACACACACACACACACACACACATATAAAGAAAGTAACTTCATGATCTCAATTACACAGGACACTAATTCAGCTAACAAATGTTAACACATTATACAAACAAGCAAGTTAAGCGCACAGCTTTGTGTTTGTGTTTTTGCTGTAGCTGCATTAAGAAGACTTTGCAGTTGGTTTCAAATCTCAACTTTTGCAAGCTTATCTCAGAGCTGCATCTGGTGCAATCTGCATCTCTCCACTCCAGCCATGGATTCCATGTATGATCAGGAGTCAAGTTTTGACATGAGCGATGTTCCAGATGAGGAATGCACCACTGGGGCCTTTACAAATACAAACGGGATCCATGCCATCAGGCCCACTCTGCACAACTAATTAAAAGCAAGGGGATTTTTAACAGGGCAACAGGGGAGGTAGGCAGGGCGGAGGGGGGTGAGGTTCTCCCAATTTCCTTTTGTCTGAGAATAACCTACGGCAACAGAATTCCCCTGAACTTAATGTTATACTAAGGACCATTCGGAGGGAGAATTATTAGTCATACTGAAATGTCCACTAAGTTGCTTTGTTTTTTTAAATGTATTTCTTTGTCAAACAATAGACCACAGCCAAGAACGCAAAACAGGAAATTCAGACAAATGTTGTTACACACAAATCCACCTCATCACACCACAAGTATCACCAGCGTTATCCCTGGAACTAAATATGTGCAGCAGTAAATATGTGCAGCTCATCCTCTCACCACCAACATAGAACAGCAACTGCAGTACGGGAAAATGTATCTCACTATTCCAGAGTTACTGTGGAATAATGTGATTAACCAAACACGAGCAAAACATGGCATCAACCTGCAACAAGCTAGTCCCGCCCTAATGCATAACCAGCTCTATTATCTCGTTTGATGCCCTATTATGCTCTTGGTAGTTTTCCCTTCCCTGTAGTGTGTTCTATAGGTTTTTGTGCATGTAAAACGTCTGCAAAGGCTAAAATCCCTGAGGTTGCTCGTTTGGTGAACTGATAACACTCACATTAAATTCAGTCTGTGTTTTACCCGGTGTTTTTTTCTAAGAAGTTCTTGCTAAACTAACCAAAGAAGTGCCTCAGTAAACACAGAGGAATGGCAGCTCCGGGGCCCGAGACGTCACTCAAAGGCACAGCCCCCTCATCACCTCTCATCTGGGGAAAGTACCTGTGTTTATGCTTTCATTCTGTCTCGTAGAATGAACTGAAACACTTTGGATCCAACCACGCTCAATGAAAGCAAGTCACATGTTATAAAACTGTATCAAGTGTTGTTGATTGGTTAGCCTTTGAAACTGAAGCTCTAAAGACTTTATTGAACGGAACAAAAAGTAGCTTTTGAATGTGTAAAGTAAGGAAACAAGTCAAACGTACCACTGATGACTTTCAGCACATGTAGGGTTCAGGGACACTGCCTCCTCACCAACTCTCTTCCCTAAGAGGAAAGAAGAGATAGGGATACTTTAGATGAAGATGCTCCAAAACAAAACCAACATTCTCAAATGACACAAGAGGGTTTTTTATTAAATGAGAAAAGAAAACAGGATGTACGTTAATAAAGGCCGGCACTGGATTAAAGCAATGAAAACAAAAGTGATACGTCCAAGAATAGAGCTCTGTTTTAAATCATTCACCACTCAGTGGAAAGTCGAACATTCTAGCGGCTCTATTAATATCTCAGTGAATGTCAAATATGATTAGCTGATGCTTTAAATATCCCCTTCTCTAACTTTGACAAAGGTGTGACAGGAAGCACCTGGCCAGCTCTGATTAGAGGCACATTGGTGATAAAGATTTACAGAGAAACAAGTCAGTCCAGTCTGAACTTTAGCAGAATAACAAAACAGCCTATGTTTGAGATCAAAGCAAAAAGCACAATGGTACACGGAACAAAGTCTTAGTGTAATACAAGAGAAACCTGGAAAGTCCTACTCTGTTTTTAAAGAGCATTTGGGAGATCGTGTTGAGTGCATAACCTAAGTCAAGCTGCATCCACATGAAACGCGGTGAAACGGCTCTTTGCTAACTTTACCGTTGTGTTCCTATGGAGAGACCCTCTGTGTCACGCAAATTGTTGCTGAGCCCTGCCCTAAAAGTTCAAAATGATTTCATCTTTGACCTTGTTTACTACTGACCTTTCAAAGCTTAATCAATCAGATGACAGTTGTATGAAGTGGCGCAAGCTAGCAAGGAGTATAACCATAGAAACAAAACTTGACTAGCCGTTTTCACAGCAAGGCTCTGTGCAAAACCTCGAGGTGTGCAAAACAATTATTGCATATAATGTAAAGGCAACTTAAGCCTAGGCTAAAAAAAAATCTGTCTGTATAGTATACATTTTCAGCCATGACAGATGAATATTCAATCAACTGTGTGCATTGTGCTACAATGTGAATAGCAACAAATAATACATTTTCCAAATGTTTAAAGGGGCCCTATTATGGTTTTTGGATTTTCCCTTTCCTGTAGTGTGTTTTATAGGTTCTTGTGCATTTAAAGGGTGTTTCTCTCCCACACACTCCCCCCCCCCCCCGCCTGCCTGAAACGCCTCCATTGGATTCCTTTGTTAACTTCCGTAACATCACTGTAACACTTACGCTTCTTAAGGCTAGTACCCCATGTGACATGCTTCAATATCATATCGTCATATTTAGATTCTTATATGTCTATAGCAGCCTTTCCCAAACTCAGGGTCGCGACCCATTTTGATTGGGTCGCCAGTTAAATGCATTGCTACACACACACACAGCGTCAGAGCTGATGGCTGCGTTGCAAATAATGTTTTTTATAATTTGTGTATGTTATTTTGAAAATGAAATTATGCAATATAGCATTGTATATTGAATGATTTAATTTTCTAAATACAAATAAACTAAAAATAAAAGATTGTATTTGTATCAGCTCTGACGCGTCCCCCGCGAAAGTTTTCGCGCTGTCTTTTTATTGTCTGTTGATTAATCCCGATCGTACATGATGGCAAAAAGACGATACAAAGAGGAGTTTTTAAACGTTGGCTTCACAAAAGCTGTTAGAAATGGAGAGGAGCGGGCTCAGTGTGTTTTATGTGGAGAGGTGCTCAGTAACGAAAGTTTGAAAATGAATAAATTGGACCGGCATCTCCAAACAAAACACTCCTCTGCATCGGGACAAATCGAAGCATTTTTTCATCTACAAAGAAGAGTCTTTCAAGAAGCAGTGTTTTGACGGCGGAAAAGTAAGTCACTCATTTTAATCATTTGTTTTGTGTGTTTGTGAGTTTGTCAGGGTCTGTTGTGAAATTGTTTCGTTAATGCAAAGTTGGATGAAATGCAGACTGAGCCCCGGAGCGGACCGCCAGCTGCGCGCTCTCGCTCGTCCTCTACTCGCTCCCGCGAGTCCACTACATTCTGCAGCGGCACAGAGCGGTGTTTCAACTTTTACTAGCCTGAAATGTTTTTAAAACGGCCGGGAGAAAAACAGAGAAACAATAACCACAGGAAGATTAGAGGGAAAGTGACAGGCAGTATGAGAAGGAAAGCGAGAGAAAGTATC
>NW_011349140.1:30939-39410 GCF_000735185.1 Notothenia coriiceps | reverse complement strand
ACTTCAAGTTTTATTCCTTGCGTAGTTACAATATCTAAAACAGGCTCTGGTGTCTTTTTAGCTTTTGAAAAGAGCATTACCTTGGTTTTATCAACATTTAAAAGAAGCTTTAGTTCAGAGAGCTGAGTCTGAATAATGTTAAAAACAGCTTGCAATTCAACAACAGCCTCCCTACTTCTTTCTAGGCAGGCTGATCTGGATTACAAACATATGAGGTGAAGGACAATTGATTATCGAGTAATTTCTGGGGTCTGTAGAGAGGGTTTGATGGCATTATGGTCTTTTCCTGTTTGATCTGACTTTAGTTATGATAATTTAGTACCATTCACAGGTGACACAAAATAAATGGACGGGTGATTCATTGCTGTCATAGCTACCTTTGCAGTTGAGCAAGAAAAAGCTCATGTTGTGGCTGAAAGACCCACTGATGTAATCACAGCTGTCAGGCAAGGCACATGACAGACAGCGTCGATTGAATGAACCAAAGGTGTCCGCGCTATGGAGCAAAGAAGATGACGTTTAACTTCTAAATCTAAATCAGAAAAATGGTATCAACTTTCAAAACAACAATTCTTGACACTAAAGACTAGACTGTTACCTGTATAAATGTCTTCGCTTAGGACCATCCTCAGTGCTCAAGAAGTATCTACATAGATATAACAGAGAAAAAAATGTAATGTAAGCAGATTTGAATCAAGCTTTAACAAGAGGTTATCCCTCAGCTTGAGGAGTGGGAAAAGGCACATGGAACACATTAGCAGTTACCAAACTACTAATTTTCATAAATGAATGATGGAGTAAAAATGACAGATGAGTCAAGAGGTTTTGGATGTTGTTGTTCTAAAGTAACTTTAACATTGTGTATACATTAGGGTGAATGCAGCTGTGTGCATGTGAAACCATGTAAGTGATGGAGATGAGTCACAACTCTCATGGGTTCAAAAGAGAAGCAGGGTGATTTTACGCTGTGTACATTTGGAGAGGTTTATTTTGTCGAACTCTACAAAATGCTAGAAGAACACAATTTGACTATAAAGCTGCATTCACATGATACGCAATTTGCGTCATCGCAACGGCGCACAGCCTTGTGGTGAAAACATTCATATTATGATTATAAAATATATATGATATATGTTAGGCTAACATTATAGAAAATAGGAACAGGTTTGTTGTTAATGTTTGTGCAGGCCAAATCTCAAATAATGATAAAACCATCACTTTCAGACTTTTGTTTGATAATAATAAATGTAAAGAATGTATACCTACATAAAGCAATAATATAATTATGACATCAAGATGTGAGGATGGTGGTGATGCTGGTTTGTTTTAACTGATGCTGGTGGTGGTTTGTGGGTGCTCACATCAATTGGCTGTCCTCATTATAGGCCAGGACTTGGGTGACATCCCAGTCTCCAGACGTGATGGACTGTAGTGTGTCTGTACTGGTGTTGGGCTTTGGAGATAAACAGAAGCATTGCAAACATTGCAGTATGTTTATTGAATGGTGATAACTTCATCTAAAAACAATGCAAGTTTTGACGATATTGTTATAAATGAAAATAAAATAACACAGGCTAGTGGGGTATTAAAAGTTGATGTAACGAAGTAATAAGGTTTAGCAAAATTGCATAAAACAAACATTTTGATAATATTGAAGTCACTGTTAATTAAGGTCCAACATATGGATTACTTATACAAAAACACTGGATAATAAACATAGTAATGTGACTCTTAACATACTGTATAATCTTACCTGGGAGATGGACATGGAAATGTGGAAGAACTTTCCCCTGCCGCCTTGAGGAATGGCACGGGTGAAAAACAATTTCAGCCCATCTCTGGAAAACAGAGGTTTCTCATTCTGAGGACACAGAGGAGATCATTCATACATTTTACTTTATGAAACATAGAGTTTACAAAAACATATTGAAATGGATTGGTAAATGCAAAAAGTGCACAAAAAAGTCCCCCATTACAATTCTGTACTAAAGCTTGCACAATTATGTATAATTTAAGAATGTTATCAAATTGCTTTGCCAAACATAAGAATATATACATAAACTTAACTTAATTCCAGAAATTAATAGTTCAATATAAGCAAGTGCGACATAATCAATAACTCCCATTATAAATAATAAGAGTCATTATTCTTACCTGTCTGTGGAGCCATCCTTCACTTTCATCCTCATGTTTCTGTAAAACAGGGTGTTTTATTTAGTGTATGAAAACATCCCAGAGTTCATTTGACACCCACACACCCACACACACAAACCTTTGTGCAGACGCCTGTTGTGGCCTCACACAGAGTGAGTATAGAGATGTTCTGGGCTCGGTTCAGCCAGTTGATGGCCAGTTTGGTGGTGGTGGCCCATCTCACCATGGTCACATAGTACTCACTGACAAACACAGAAAAAAAAAAAACAATCACTGACACAAATATGTTTGACAGTGTAGAAAGGGATGTCCCATTATGGTTTCTAGCAGAAAATGTTTGATGTGAGAGCAACATCTGAGCCACAGAAAGAAAGGAATACAAAAATTAACATTACTACGAACAGAGTAGGGCATTAAGTGTATTTGTGCTAATTATGGGACCATTTAGTAAAAATATGTCAATGAAGTAATTAAATGTACAGAATCTTTTCACGAGAAAAAAATGCTGTTACAAACATCATTAGAAGACTCAGCATCAGTAAATGAATATATGGAGAGAGATTAAACACATGATAGAATATATGAATTTAAATTAAATATGCATGAGGTGTAAATATGCATCACTTGACTGAATGCAGATTGATCTGGTTGATAGTTGAATGCCTCACCCCATCCTTGGATCATCAGGTCTCCTCATCTCGATGGTGTGAAGTGGGCCATTAAGATTCACAACATACAAGGTTATAACAGGGTTCTCCTCACCAGCCTTAATGGGAGAAGGAGAAATTAGATATATAACATCTGAAATCTAAAGAAAATATGTATTCTAAAAGGGAACAACTGTGCACCTTAGGGTAGTGGTACTCTTTTCCTGTTGGGTAGGGTGTGCCTGTAAACATGGGCAGCTCCATCCTGGGCACCAGGGTGTCATTGATGGTGGCGTAAGCTAACCTGGCACCATCAGGGGACCACCAATGGGCAATTTGGGACTGGAAAATCTCCTCTGAAAGAATGAGAACAAAATCAACCTCAATCATAATGATAGTGATTTAAAAAATCTCAGGCAGCAGAGACACATGTTGATTATATTTCTTCCAGGCAACAGAATCATATTAATGTTGCTTCTGAGGGTTAAACAAATGAATAGGTGGAATGGGGAAAATCTATTTTAAAATGTATAAAATGGTATCATCAGTAGTATTATTTATCTTAGCCTTTCTCTTTGTTCACAGAAGCTCGTTAAATTACTCATGCATGCATGTTAGCAGAATCATAAAGGATTTATAGATGTTATGTTGAGAAGTTTTTGATTACACAACAGTCAACAATACGGTATGAACAGTTGCTTGAGCAGTACAAAGTGTCGAAACCCACAGTACCCAGTGACAGAAGAAAAATGCCAGATAATCATAAAACATTTAATCAAATACTGCTAATACAGTTACTGAGTTATTGAATCTCCTCTTAAAAGGACACAAATTCTAGCTAAATGTGGCAAGGTTTACATAAACCCTTTGAGCATTACAGTTTACTAACTCTTCCCTGACTTGCTATATTTTTTCCCTCTCTATCTCTCTCTTAAACCTACCAGTATCAAATATTGAGGTCATAAATCACAACAACTCTTAATCTTAGCGCAGCCTATCGTCCAAAATAGATCACAGCAAGATTTCCTACAAATGAAACAAATTCTCTGCTGGTACAACTTCGTCTTTTTTTTTAAAGCAAGAAACTCACGTCGCCTTCTTTCTCAACTTGCAATTTAGAGGGTTCCTTTGAGACCCTTTATGTGCAGGTGTGTATTTAAAATCATCTTTTATCACGCATTCTCTTGTTCAGAAGACAGAGTGGAATTAATATGGATAAAAGCAGTCTTTGTCCTTCATCTCTATTATTACACACGCACGCACACACGCACCATTTATTGAGTAATTATGCTAATTAAAGCTCACTGAGGGAACTTTTTGACAACAATAAGCATAGTCGTGACAATTCTAATTCATTATTAAGTCTGTGGCGATGACCTAAAAAAAGCTTTACTTATTGTCGCAGCTTGCCACTAGCTATACTTATTGCAACTTTTGCAATTAAAATTCCATTAATGTTGTTTATCTGTGGAACTGGGTGCTAGCTTCAGGGAATTAACCGACATCAACAACCAATTAGCATTTTCATTAACTATGCACGCTTGGTGGAATTACTTAATACACAGCATCATCTGACAAACAACTTCAGTGCATATGTATATCTACATTTTGTTCTCTCATACAATTCTGCTGAAGTAATTGTGCATGGAGTATAATTTCACTGCAGGACACTGCTAAACTAATTAGAACACCACACTTCTCTATCTGACATGAGAAGAAGATGGATTAATGGTAGCATTTGGTCCTTTGGTCCCCCTTCCCGCCTGGTGTTTCCAACTGCACCCTGCTGGTAGAGCTCAGTGGGGAATGATTGGACCACACTGTCTGGTGATAAACAGAGCAGCACGGCATTATGCTGCATTTGCAAATGATACAAAAATATTTCCTTTATGGCTGGTTCTGGTGCTGCTTGCTGACCTTACCAGCAGCAGCTTAAAAAGCGAGAGCTCTTTCCTGTTGGATTCGCTCGGCTGGGGACACCAAGTCACCTTGGCTTGTCAAAGAGAAAATAGTTAATTTTCTAGAAGCGTTCCAATATGTGCCTGACAATAAAAGAAAAATGAGTGAACAAAAGGGATAGAAAGTTAGTGAACTCTTTTTGATTAGATAATTCATTCTCTTTCTCTTAAGTAATGACATAGTCTCTTCTTTATCCATCCCCTCATTGTGATGATTACCAAGGTGAGCTATTGGAGGCATTTATCCTCTCTCCATGTTCTCCATCCTTCTATGCAGACTAAATAATTCATTGTGTAAAGGACACATGCTGTATTAGTGCATGAAATACCATGATTAAATTGGCAAATGGAAATTAATTTAGTGCAGATACAGGCAGACTGATAATTATAAGTTTTCTTGCTATAAGTAAAATAATGTATGTTAGTATTACTAAACACCAAGAATCTGTTTGGACAAAAATGATCAGTGTTCCTGTATTTACAATGACAACATATTGTATATCCAGTAGAGGGCAGCAGCGTCACATCCATAAAGTAAGGCAGACCTACAGTATAGCTCAAAGCTCAGCATTGCAGAAATCTTGGGTGTCATTTTTGATCAAAACCTAAGCTTAGACACCATTTTTTTTGATCGATTCTCTTTGTGTTTAAAATGTGATCTGTTTTACCGAAAATAATAATAAAATAATTTTGTCAATAGGTTTAAAACAAGCAACATAAATAAAGTTGATATGTATTATAGCACAGAAAGGAATGCAGCCATTCTTTTCAGGTATTAATGTCTGATGCATATTTTATGTCAATTCTATGGTTTCTGAGTTTTGCTCCTTTCCTTATGTTCTGAATATTCATAGCCTGCAGTCAACCCAACCAATCAAGAACAAACACAATCCTGGCTAATTGTTCATGAACAATTATATTATTCAACTGTCATATTAAAAACTAAATGTCAAAATTCTAGAACATGTAAATAAAAAAAGTTACCAGTTCTACCCTGGCAGACTGAAGAGTAGGTTAGAAGACATAAGACCCCTTTTTGTATTTTTTTAAAAATACAAAAAAATATATTTTAAAACAATGTTACACAAACACACATACACGCATACACACACCCTCACATTGCACCAGTATTAAAAGCATAGGCCTACAAATAAAATAAATAAAACAGAAATAATTTCACAGTTTCTTTTCAGAGGCAGTCCAGATTCCCATCCCTCATAATGTGCATATATGGCTCCCAGAGCTGAACAAAGTCCTTCCGCTTGCCCTTAGCGATGTAAGTCAGTCTTTCTAGAGACCAATACTTCCAGAAAGTTCCTTCAACCAAATCCTCAGTGATGGGGCATCCGTACATTTCCAACATAAAGCGATAGCCCTCCTGGCTTGTAGTAGGCCAAAATCCAGAAGTTTGTTTTGTTTTGAAGTCTGTTTGAAGTCCTTTGGATATATTCCAAGCACACAAAGTTTGACGTTCAAAGGGACATTAATGTTAAACATCTCTAACAGACACCTAATAACATCCTTCCAGAAGATTTTAATTTGTGGACATTCCCAAAGACAATGAAATAAAGTTCCTTTCTCTTCCAAACACTTAGAGCAGACATCTGGAATATTGGCAGATATATGATGAAGTTTGACAGGAGCCCTGTTAACCATTTATACTGAAGTAATTTGAACCTAGTATAATTTGAACCAAGTATTTATTGTCTGACCTTGTTTTTTTAGGCAAGCAGCATTCCAATCTTCCTCATCAATATCCTCTTTTATATCCGTTTTCCATGCACTTAAAAAATATTATATCATCTGCGTATAAAGAAATGCGATGTTCTATTCCCCCAAGAGGAATGCCTGATCATTCTGTATGTGCTCTAACGGCCATAGCTAAAGGTTTGAATGCTAATGTAAATAGCAGTGGAGACAGAGGGCAACCCTGTCGGGTAGATCTTTCTAATTTAAAGGGTGCCGAGATAGTGTTGTTAGTTAGGATCTCAACGGTTGGGTTTGTGTATAGCAGTTTAATCCATTTCAGAAGGGTTTCACCAAACCCGAATCTTGGAAGTACTTCAAAAAGATAAGTCCATTCAATCCTATCAAATGCTTGACACGCATCCACTGAAAGCATTGCTGTGTCCTTCGCGTTATGTTTCTCATGTAGTATATTTAAAACTCTTCTGATGTTGTGAAATCCCTGTTGTTTTGTCTATTCTGATTTGTATACCAATTTATAAAAGTCTCTAAAATGATTATTTATCTCTTCTGGGTCTACAGTTAAGTTGCCAGATACTGATTTTATACCATTTATTGTTCGTTCTGCTTGCATTTTCTTTACTCTCCAGGCCAGTAGTTTACCCGCTTTTTCCCCTTGATCGTAGTACGTTTGTTTAGTCCACATAACGGCTCTTTAGCCACTCTGTCACTGTTAACTTTTATGTAACTAGCTTCTCATGACAGATTAGATTCACGTAATCTTTCAGGATCATTGTTGACAGTACATTTCAGTTCTCTGTTTCTTAATTTTGTTTTCTAATGTTTGTAATTCTTGATTATGCTGCTTAGATTTAGAATTTGTAAAACTGATCATTAGCTCTTATATAAGCTTTAAATGCTTCCATTAATGCTGGGCTGGAAGTTTCTCATCTGTATTTTAGTTCAAAATAATTGTCATGCAACTTTCACAAATGTAACAAAGTCTGGGTCTTGAAGTAGATAAACTTGTAACCTCCATCTTGCGTGACGTTCAAACTTGCCTAAATTGACTCTCGATAAACAACTGTTTGCGGGTCACTTATTATCAATACACTGTAACTACAACTTTGACCTGGAAAGAAGTTCCGCACAAGTTAAAAAAATAATAAATGCCGTGAATGAGTTTTATATGAGCTTGCAATAGCAAAGAAAATTCCTCTTTATCCGGGTTCAAGTTCCTCCACAACTTCACTTAACCTTATATCCTTCGATTATGGTCTAAGCAGTTGTGTTTCCTTGTTTGCACGGATGAGTCATATCAACCATTGGGGTTGTTAGATCTATCAAGGACGTGGATCAATGAAGCACAATTAACAGTTCTCCTCCTCATAATATAAGCCCTCCAAAGCAGACAGAGTTAGAAACAATCTTTCAAAGAATGAGGGTTTATTCCTCATTCGGCATAGTCACTTATACAATAAAAAGTTTGGACAAAATATTGCCTTGGACAATAATATACCTTCCATGTGGTCTTGGATAGTTTTTATAAGTGAAATGGTATCGATTTGTGTAACAGAGGGTAACCACAACCTCGTGCATAAGTACTATGGGAAGAATAAATTACTTGGCATGCCACCTTTTGCTGTTAGATTTTAGATTTAAGATATTTTACCCTGTTTTAAAACTGCTTCAATTTAGCCAATTTTTCTGATTCCCCGGATGTTCCAGCTTGTAACTTTAAAATATCCCAACTTACGGCTTCTGACTTGTTCTCTCCATTAGACATTCATCTTCAGCATTATAAAGCAACTAACTGTAAATATTTTTACAAATGATTAATATGGTGCAAGTGACCCCCCTCCTCCCCAAAACAAAACCACATACACACGCGAACACACCCCAGAACAGCCCCACCCTTCAACCCCTAGCATTTCCCAACTGAAATTGCGTTACCCCAGCCCCTTGTTGTAGAAACATTGAGGGACGTTGATCCAACAATATTGCGAGGAAGGGGCAACCAGTTCAG